>NC_092094.1:68965977-69269213 GCF_045679555.1 Salvelinus alpinus
CATCTTCTGTCTATAAAATGAGCTGCTTGTTATATGTAATCCTTCCTACTGCAGTTTTTTTTCGAAATATATAAAGTTAGCCATGGAGAACTGCAAATGTGTTGCTACTGCTCGCAATAACATTGCTGTCCTGAATGTATCAGGCGCTATCGACAAAGGTCAGTGGGAAAAAGTTGGAATGGACCACTTTCTGGTGACAATTGTGCCATGACTCTCAAAATGAATCAGAAGATGAGGAAATCCCTGATTTAGGTCAAAACAAATTAATTGAAGAAGACATCAGCCTTCTGATGACAGTGATGGGGAAGAAACGGCGATCAACAGTGTTGTTGTCACGGAAGAAGTTGAAGGAGTTTTGAAATCAGTGGAATGTCTGGTAGAAACAGAGTATGATGAGATTAATAGAATTCTGGCATTTGATTGCAAATGCAGAGGGAGTCGAAAAGAGAACACAGAAGGCTGTTGTATAAAACACCGGTGTCCGGATTACATATTCAAACTAACAGCAACCATGGCATCCGTGACGGAGAGGGAGAAAGATCTGATGATTCTTATGGAATTGCACACAATCTGTGTGAACCAGAATGACTTGACACAACGGGCCAAGCAAGCTGTACATCCAAAACGGAAAGGACACAGGACGTCTTATTTAATGAAATGGGTTGCAGGCTGCCGTAAAGTTTTAATCCATGTAACATTAACGTGTACGGGTAAGAGTCTAGTTACTGTTTGATATTGTACATTTCTAATTTTGTCAGAAAGTTGTTTTCATTGCAAGTTAAAGCTTACTGTTAGCTAGCTAGCTGACGTTAGATGGCTGTCTTGCTAGCTAACATTACGTGTATGATCTGTGTAGTAATGTTATCTCAGAATTCCATTTGCATTGCTAGTTATAGCCTAATGTTAGCTAGCTAACTAGCTAACATTGAACCTATTTGACAAACTAGCTAGCTATGACAATCCGTTTGTATTGCTAGTACTCTATGGATTAGGATTATGGTTCATTGTTTTGCTTAACAAAAGACTCCACTTCGCCAGATGTTTACATGACCCATCAAGTTAGCCAGGTGTGTCTGGCGGTGATTACGGCTATTTATTGTATAATAATGCCAACATATTTATATCTGGAATTTGTCTTTCAGTATCAGTAGAACATGCCTGACTCTCCTCCACTACTCAGGGAGAATGGTCTAATGCCTCCCATCAAAAAGACAGCTGGCCCAACAAGCACATGTTACACATGAAGAAATGAGGACTTGCAGTGAGTTGTGAACTTCATCAACATCTACGCAGAGGATAATGCAATAGTATTACCAGGACGCCACCCAGGACACAAATATTTTGGTGGAAAGCTGCTGCCATCCCATATGACAAAAGCAGCTGTGAGACGTCTTTACAAGGAATCAAACACAACACTTGGTATGTAACGCATAAACAACACGCTTTGATTACTTAATTTACCTCCAACATGATTGGCACAGCTTTTATTGATCTCACATTATTTCTGTATTTTCCAGAGGTACGTGTAGTCGGGCTGTCTTCCTTAAGGAATCTGTGGAGAAAATTGCTGCCCCACATCTCAAGCACTAAGCCCAGGACAGACCTGTGCTGGCAGTGCCAGAGGAACAGCTTTCAGGTCTTCAGATCTGCCAATCTGCCAGACAGGGGTTAACATCCCACAGCTGGTTGGACTGGAAGATGGTATGGTGCTGGGGGAGAGCTATTGGTTGCTATAACACCTGACTCAGTACTTCAGGCCACTGCCACAGTTCAAGAAGATACCATCACTTCAGGTGAAAATCATTTTCATTTCATTGTATGAGGTTATTCTTCTTGTCTAAACTTGGGAGGTGAATTGATGTCATGCAAGGTTGTAATGTCTTCTAAATTGTTTTGTTATTTCCTGTTTTACAGCTTCGATGATCTGGAGCCTGGTGTTGTTGTCGCCAAGGAGTGTTCAGACTCAGTCGGGACCAGATTGCAGCTGCTGCGCAACGCTGACATCCTTCCTCCCATAGATGGTCTGCCTGTACAAGCACCACCTGGACTGGACACAGCTAGACAAACGTATCTTTTTGAGAATATCCGGGAGTTTGGCAACAAAGAGGCTATGGACATCCAATGCCCTGCACCAAAGTCAAGGGCAGGACAGAAACAGTCTCTTAAAATATAAATTCCCTTGTTCATGCGTGGTTCAAATGAACCAGTTCATCACTGGGAGCGAATTCCCAGTCAACAGCACTATCTGCAGTGCCTCTATTCAAATGATCTCTCCTAACACATGTTGCTGCTTCAATTTTTTTTTGTATCCTGCTACTCAGCCACTTTACCCCTGATTGTATGCATATAACTACCTCATCTATCACTGATATCGTTACTGATATTATTCTTGTACTATATTATTTATATTGACACTATCTATTTTTGATTTTGCTACTATGCAAGTAACCATTTCACTGTACCGTTTACACCTTCTGTAGAGACTCATCCACTTAGCAAGATGTGGCTGGGGGTTATAGCATTTCTTTCACATGACCCATCAATTTAGACAAGTGTGTCTGGGTAAGTGTCATCTAATATTTATAAAATATTTCTATTTACCTGGAATTTTTCCTTATTGTAGGCTACTACTTTTACCACTTTTAGGTTTAGTCTTTACTACACTACTCACTGTTTAGCACATGACCTCACATGTGAATCCTTAAAGAGATGGGTGGGGCTGGCTTAAGAGGGTGTGAACAATGCTGAATGGGTTTAGACAAAGAAGAGCTCTCCAGTAGGTTTACCAAACAATTCAAGGGCCATTTTCTCAAAAGTGAGGTTACAGGTGCAGTGTATGATATACCATTTTCTAGCTCTGTGTCTCTGCTTTTATCCAATGTAAAAAAACACAATTTCAAAGTTTGCTACATCAGACCGAATCAAGGCGGTTGGGTCACATTTAAGAATGTGTTATTCAATGTGTTTCTCTGGGCTATAGCAGTAAAGGCCAAATTCAATATTTTATCAAATCTTTTTTTTAAATCTTTTTTTTATACCTAAAGAAGTCCTCCAATCCACCCTCCACCACTCCCCCTTATGTTTCGGGGGCCTATTAGCCACCAGTTACTGTCTGGGCCCCTAATTAGTGACTGACTAGATAATAAATAGTTCCACAATGCTCAGTCCTAGTTGCTGTGGTGATAAGAGTGGGTGGAGAACACTCACGACAGAGACACTACTAGAACACTTAGATGGCGTCTCGGGACCCAAAGATAATGGTATAAAGGCGTGCGTGTGTCCTCTGTGTGGGGTGTCGGCAGGTAGCCTGGCGGTTAAGGGCATTGGGCCACATAAAAAAAATGCTGGGTTGTTTGGTTGACCCAACTTCTGGGTTGTAGGCAATGGGTCACTTAGTTGGGTTGTTTTCTATAAAAAGAACAGTGTTGGATTGTTGATGCTGGGTTATTGGTGCTGGTTTGTTGAAATATGACCCAGCGGGTCAGATCAGAAGACTGGAGGTGTAGTTTAGTAGGGGCGAGGCTTTCAGATTGTTACATTAGCCACCCATGAGAGTAAACGTAATTCCGTTCATCTGTTCTGTTGTATAGTTATCACAGGTTGAACGATGACTTTTTTCTGCCTGTGTTTTATATATACAGGGCATTTCCACACTATGAGGTTGGAATAATACTGAGAAAATTATGATAATGCCCTTTTAGTGTAAGACCTGTTTGAAAGGACCACCTGAAATTTCAGCTTGTTTGTTGGGATAGAGTTTTGGCCTACCTGGTGACATTCAAGGTGGTAAATGAGTTAATAGGCCAATTAGAAAGAGAGTTCCAAACCTCCCGGCCAATAACAGCTAGTTTTCAGTTTTCCCCTCCCCACTCAGACCTCTCAGACATCCCTAGCAAAATTCTTGTTTGAGAAATTGCTCTTTGCAAAGAAGCATTTTTTAAATGATTTTTGACCATTTTAATTTTTAAAAAATCACAGTAATTTACTTAATTGTTACCCAGAAATTATTTGATATTGAGATAAAATAGCTGCATTGGAGCTTTAAATGAACCCATGTTTCTGTAATCTCACAATGTCCAAAAAATATTGTTTTTACGGTAACTTACTTAGCTGCCAGTTACCTGTAAGTCACATTATGTTACTATACATTCCAAATAAACTTTGGTTTAACAACCATCACTGTAAATTTATGGTAACATACTGTGCTTTTTTTACAGTCATGTACTGTTAAACCAAAGTTTATTTGGAATTTACAGTAACATACTGTACCTTTTTTACAGTAACTTACCAGCTGCAAGTAAGTTACTGTAAAAACAACAGGATTTGTTTTTACAGTACATGTTGGGTTATTCATGCAACCCAACTGACTAAGTCAAAATAACCCAGTGTGTGATCTATCCAATATTTACCCAGCGATGGGGTACCGAAGAACCCAAATTGGGTTGATTTTAACCCAGCATTTGTGAGTGTGTGTGTGCGTGTGTGTCTGTGTGTGAGAGAGAGAGGATGCTAGAGCAGGGAACAAGTGTGTAAAACTCATATGTGAGTGAGAGAGACATAGTTTGCTAGAGTAACGAGCTATAATCAGATCTTTAAAAAAAAAAAGTGCCTCGTAGTACAAGGGACATTGGAGTATAGAAGTGTTTCACATCAGAGCCATTTGACTATAGGTTCCCCTTGGGAGAGTACGTTTACCTCCACGCCAACGCCTGTTAAACATTGAGTGCCATACATAGCCAAGCTTGTTTACTGTATGTTATGCAAAGTATATAAAATCACCCTTTACACATGCTACACACTGTACAATATCTGACAGCTCAAAGCCAAACAGTGAGACATCAGTGTGCATCCCAAATAGCACCCTTTTCCCCCTATCGGTCAAAAGTAGTGCACTTTATTAAAGGGAATAGACCAGTTTTCTTCAGGTTACATTGAGGAAGAGACCAAACGTTATCAAGAACAACAACCTCCGTGCTCACTGCGCATCGCAGCAATTCAATGAAGTCTTTGCTAATTGAGACAGCCGGTATTGAGTTGCTGCCGATGATAAATTGGTTTAATGAGGTTGTTGTGTTTTCGGGTTTGTGTGTGCATTAATCACTTTCATCTGTTGCTGTGTGCAGTGGCTATAGTGACGCCTCATTTGACATGGCTATTTTCGGTTGTCACGGGTGTGTGTGATTACAAAATGTTTTCACCCTGTCATGATATATTCTGGAAGGTATCTGGACTTCATAGTTAAGAGTTCATATGATCAGTTCTGTTGAAGACTGTGTAACAGCACATAACTATAGCTACACCACAGCACATGTACAACGTGGTTATGAATATGGTAGCTAAATGGTAGTGTCATCAACAGGTGCATGGAGAGGGGTGACGCTGTAGACATAATTTAATTGATGAGTCTTGAGACTTAGTGGGGGGGGGGGGGGGGTAAAATTGTAGCTCTTCTATCTATACTTATTTCAGTAATAAATGAAGGTAAAGTTAAAGGCCATTAACAGTCGAAATCATGAAATTGGATGATATGTGGATGAAACCAGATCAAAGTATGTTGACCAAAGTATGAAAAATGTTGCTTCTACATTGATAAAGTTTGATCATAAAGTTACTGGACCGCTCCCCCACGTCAAATACTTAGATTCAGGAGGCGGGATTATTAAGGGGATCGGGTGACATCACTCAAACTCTCATTTTAATACACAAATGGTAACATAATATTCTCTTACCTAAATTAAATAACAACGGCATTGTAACGAACATCGGAGAAGGCGTGTTTGCAAAGGGGCGTGGTTTATATAGCTAGATAGCTACTCTGCTGGTGCCAAAATTTGACTGTAGTGTGTCAGCAAATATTGCAAGTTTACACTATTAATCTATGGCAAATATACTTACTGTATATGCGTCCCTTTCATCTGTGTCTGGTGTTAGCTAGTTTGCTGGCTAGCTAGGTCTTCAGCCTGCATGGAACAAAAGGGCGGGTCAGTGCTGCTGTGAACCGCATCCAAGACATGCCAAACGGGAGATGTAAAAAAATAAAAAAATAAAATGACATCGGTGGTGATGCAAATTCAATGTTGTTTAAATTGCTTTGTGTATCACCACATTTGTTTGAGATTATGTTGATGCTAACTGCTCACTACATCTAAGTTTCTTGACGTTTGCGTATCAAAGAGATGCCAGTCAAGGTGAGTTCATGAATATAAGCTCCCAGCCCACTCAGCCTGTCTTTTCAAACTTCCTGGTAGTTAGCCATGAGAGATTTACATTTGTCAAAAATGTTGAGCATTTCTATTCCCAAAAATGTTTATGGGTGATATTTTCAAAATGCTATTTTACATGGGAATCAGAATGACTGTTTGGCACCTTTAAAGTAACTTACTGTAAGATAAAGCGTTACCGCTTATTCATATAGTAAACTACTTTTATATGTGCCACATGCATAACGGACAGAAAACACCCACCTCTTTCTCATCTTTTTACCACTTATTTCTTTACTTCCTCAGCTCGGTATTCCCTAAACCATCTATCTATGTCTCTCTCTCTCTGGCATTCTCCATCTCTCCCATTCTCTCTCTAGACACAGTGCTTTTTCTTCTCCTCCTTCCGCTATCATTATTAGCTCTCCTCCTTCATTTATCCATGTGTTCTTCCTCTCTAACCACCCCTCCTCTCCATCCCTCTCTCCACTAGATTTGCTCTTGTATTGCTCTTGTATGAATGTGTGTGTGACTGTGTGTCTGTGTCTGTCTCTGTCTGTGTGAGTGTGTCTGTCTGTGTGAGTGCGAACGCTGCGAGATGACTTTACAAATGTTTCCCATTTGTTACCTCGCTGTAAACCCCACTAGGAACACATCAATCCCATTACTTTGGGACAAACACCCTAATCTCACTTCTGCCCTCCCGCACTAGTGGGCAATTGAAGCAATACTTCTCCACCCGGCCTCTTCCTCTGTGGGGGTTTTCCCTCCCTCTTTCTCTTTTTTTGTCTTCACCAAGAAATTGAAGCGAAACTTCTCACCCAGAGTTTTTCCTTCTCTCTTTCTCTTATTTTTTGTACTTTTCTGTTCCTGTGAATCAATTTTTTTATGTGATGGACGAATAAGAGACACATTATTGAGACTTATAAGCGGCTGTTTCTCTTGTGCAGCTGTTCTCAAACCTCTCCTCGTGTACCCCAGACGTTTCACAATTTTGTTTTAGCCCTGAACTAGAGTAACAGTATTGCTTCCGTCCCTCTCCTCGCCCCTACCTGGGGTCGAACCAGGGACCCTCTGCACACATCAACAACAGCCACCCTCGAAACATCGTTACCCATCGCTCCACAAAAGACGCAGCCTTTGCAGAGCAAGGAGAACAACTACTTCAAGGTCTCAGATCGAGTGACGTCACCGATTGAAACGTTATTAGCGCGCACCCCGCTAACTAGCTAGTCATTTCACATCGGTTACACTAGCTCACTTGATTCATCTCATCAAGGGCTTGATGATTATTTGACAAGTTGAATCAGGTGTGCTAGCTCTGGAATATATCAAATACATGGAACAAATGGGGGTCCCCGAGGAGAGGTTTAAGAACCACTGCTCTAGTGGACCCGACAGACAGATCTGTGTCCCAAATGGCACCCTAATCCCTGTCTAGTGCAATACATTTGAAGGGACCATGAGGCTCTGGTCAAAAGTAGTGCATTATAGTAATACGGTGCCATTTAGGACACAAAAAGTGTTCGCTTTTTTCTTCAAGCTAGAGAAGGTTTTCTTTTGGGCCTTAGGATCAGACAGTTTTCATTGAAGTCCAACATGGCTTCATATTACAGTTAGATTCCCATATTATTTGCAGTAACATAACAAATAACTGGTGCATTTTAAGAAGTGTAGCTTGGTTTCACCTAGTGAAGAGCACATTTTCAAGTTCATAAAAAACAAGTGTTCCCATCTCAAGAGGTTAAATAACCAAATTAGTAAGTGCCAAATAAAGTAACAGGGTTGACCGTAGCAGGGTTGACGATTTCATCTTAAAGGAAAATGTAGCTTTATTACAACCAAATCACTATTTTTGATGTAAATAGCATGTCATAGAAGGGTCCAGACACTTTTTAACAATTTCACTTGTTTTTGGGGCGTTTGAAAAAACATGAAAAAGTACTACAAAACACCTAAATATGTCCTTTTAGAAATGGAAAAGCCTAGCAGTATAGTGATGCAGGTCTTTAGATGTTGTACACATGAAATTGTGTCATTCCGAACTTTATCTGCAACGTTATATTCCATAGTAGCTTCGTTTCACTGTTTCAGAGACGCATCAGTGACATGGCAGGATATGTTTTGAAACAATTACTGCTTCGCAGTCAGTGAATTCACAAGTCAGTGAATTCTATGTGTTACAGCAGGATGAGTCAACAGATGTGGCGGGCCTGGCATAGCTCCTGGTATATGTCCGTTACGTTTATGGGGGGTCAATTAGGAAGACATCCTCTTCTGCAAACTACTGGAAACCAGGACAACAGGAGAGGATATTTTGAAAGTACTGGACAGATTTGTGACGTCAAATGGACTTTGGTGGTCAAGATGTGTTGGTATCTGTAGTGATGGAGCAAAAGCCATGACAGGGAGACATAGTGGAGTTGTAACGCGCGTGCAAGCAGTTGCTCCCGACACCACTTGGGTACACTGCAGCATCCACCGAGAGGCTCTTGCTGCCAAGGGAATGCCTGACAGCTTGAAATACGTTTTTCACTACAGTGAAAATGGTTAACTTTGTTAAAGCAAGGCCCCTGAACTCTCGTGTATTTTCTGCATTATGCAATGATATGGGCAGCGACCATGTAACACTTTTACAACATACAGAAGTGCGCTGGTTTTCAAAGTATTGACACGTTTTTTTAATTGAGAGACGAGCTTAAAGTTTTCTTTACTGACCATCATTTTCACTTGTCTGACCGATTTGATGATGACGAGTTTCTCACACGACTGGCCTATCTGGGTGATGTTTTTTCTCACCTGAATGATCTGAATCTAGGATTACAAATACTCTCCGCAACTATATTCAATGTGTGGGACAAGAAGTTGGAGCTCTTCTCTGTCTGCATTAACAAGGACAACACACAAATCTTTCCATCATTGTGTGATTTTTTGTGTGCAAATGAACTCAAGCTTACGGACAATGTCAAATGTGATATAGCGAAGCACCTGAGTGAGCTGGTTGCGCAGTTACGCAGGTACTTTCCCGTAACGGACAACACAAACAACTGGATTCGTTATCCCTTTCATGCCCTGCCTCCAGTCCACTTACCGATATCTGAACAAGAGAGCCTCATCGAAATTGCAACAAGCGGTTCTGTGAAAATTGAATTTAATCAAAAGCCACTGCCATATTTCTGGATAGGGCTGCGCTCAGAGTATCCTGCCTTGGCAAATCACGCTGTTAAGACACCGATGCCATTTGCAAACACGTACCTATGTGAAAGTGGATTCTCAGCCCTCACTAGCATGAAAACTAAATACGGGCACAGACTGTGTGTGGAAAATGATTTAAGACTGAGACTCTCCAATACAACCCAACATTGCAGCGTTATCTGCATCCTTTCAAGCACACCCTTCTCATTAACCCGTGGTGAGTTATTCACAATTTTTGATGAACATGTAAGATGGTGAAATAAACAGCAAAATGATTGATTAATATTATATTATTATTTGTGCCCTGATCCTATAAGAGCTCTTTGTCACTTCCCACGAGCCGGGTTGTGACAAAAACTATTTTTGTTTCATCGGACCAGAGGACATTTCTCCAAAAAATACGATCTTTGTCCCCATGTGCAGTTGCAAACCGTAGTCTGGCTGTTCTATGGCGGATTTGGAGCAGTGGCTTCTTCCTTGCTGAGCGGCCTTTCAGGTTATGTCGATATAGGACTCGTTTTACTGTGGATGTAGATACTTTTGTACCTGTTTCCTCCAGCATCTTCACAAGGTCCTTTGCTGTTCTGGGATTGATTTGCACTTTTCGCACCAAAGTACGTTCATCTCTAGGAGACAGAAGCGATATGATGGCTGTTTGATCCCATGGTGTTTATACGTACGTGCTATTGTTTGTACAAATGAACGTGGTACCTTCAGGCATTTGGAAATTGCTCCCATGGATGATCCAGACTTTATTGAGGTCTACAATTTTTTTTCTGAGGTCTTGGCTGATTTCTTTTGATTTTCCCATGATGTCGAGCATAGAGGCACTGAGTTTGAAGGTAGGCCTTGATGTCAATTAGCCTATCAGAATTGTCTAAAGCCATGACATCATTTGAACTGTTTGGCCATAATTACCGTTATTATGTTTGGAGGAAAAGGTGGGAGGCTTGCAAGCCGAAGAACAACATCCCAACCGTGAAGCACGGGGGTGGCAGCATCATGTTGTGGGGGTGGTTTGCTGCAGGAGGGACTGGTGCACTTCACAAAATAGATGTCATCATGAGGAGGAAAATTATGTGGATATATTGAAGCAACATCTCAAGACATCAGTCAGGAAGTTAAAGCTTGGTCGCAAATGGGTCTTCCAAATGGACAATGACCCCAAGCATTCCAAAGTTGTGGCAAAATGGCTTAAGGACAACAAAGTCAAGGTATTGGAGTGGCCATCACAAAGCCCTGACCTCAATCCTATAGAACATTTGTGAACAGAACTGAAAAAGCCTGTGCGAGCAAGGAGGCCAACAAACCTGACTCAGTTACATCAATCTGTCAAGAGGAATGGGCCAAAATTCAGCCAACTTATTGTGGGAAGCTTGTGGTAGGCTACCCGAGACATTTTACCCAAGTTAAACAATTTAAAGGCAATGCTACCAAATACTAATTGAGTGTATGTAAACTTCTGACCCACTGGGAGTGTGATGAAAGAAATGAAAGCTGAAATAAATCATTCTCTCTACTATTATTCTGACATTTCACATTCTTAAAATAATGTGGTGATCCTAACTGACCTAAAACTGGGAATATTTACTCGGATTAAATGTCAGGAATTGTGAAAAACTGAGTTTAAATGTAGTATTTGGCTAAGATGTATGTAAACTTCCGACTTCAAATGTACCTCTCTGATTGTATATTTATTTCTATAATTGAAAACAGCATGGCCACAAACAAAGCAATGCATATAAAATATCAAAACAGGTACAGATTAACTAGAATATAATATTAAATTCTTCTAAAATTCTTAATCTCTCATGCTTCAGAGGATGTGCTTTGATTGTGTTGCCCATGTGCTTTTTGTGTGGCATTCTAGCTTGAATATTCACAAAAATAGTAAGTGAACTGCTACTGTGTTTTACTTGGTAGTGTTACATTTTTTTTCCCACAACGCTAAGTAAATTACTGTAATCTAATGGATTCTGTTTATACAGTACATAACTGTTGATTATATAATCATTTACTGTGACAGTTAAGGGATTTTCTTACAGTGGAGCTAACCCAATATTCACAACAATATCCAAGCAACTAACTGCCATTAGGTTACTGTGAAATGCATAATAAACTCAACAGTGCAGCTCTTTATTGTCACATGCTTTTGCAAAGATGGCAGAACTGACAGTATTAAAAGTGGTGATAAACCTTTGATCAACATAACCATCAGCCACTTGAACTGGTACAACACTTCCACTGACTGTTGGCACAAATACACAAAATTCTGTAATAATTGTTGTTTACTGTTCTTTCACTGCAAGCAGTAGCCTGTAGTGTACTGTAAAATTACATGAACTTTTTAACAGTGTAACATTTCATGGTATAAAGGAAAACATGGTGAAGAGCGAAAGAACAGAATGGTTGTACAGCCACACAAAAACAAGGTTATTGAGCGGTTCTTTGTCAGTGGTGAGGGTGATATGTCTAACAATTTTTTTTTTTGCATATCATTAAGGGTTCTTTACTGCTGTGATGGTTTAAAAAGTTTTACCGTACACTACAGGCTACTGGTTGCATTGAAAGCACGGTAAGCAACAAGTTCCAGATTTTTTGTATTTGTGCCAATGGTCATTGGAAGTGTACCAGTGGTTATGGTTATGGGAAACACTTTATTTGGATAATCCATCTGTAGATGCTCTACAGACTATCAGTAACATTTACCAGCCCTAACCCTTATTCTAACTGTAACTTTAGCAAGCAGTTGCTATCCGGACTATCCAAATAAAGTGTGTTCTGTTAAGTTGCAAAGGTTGAGCACCTTTCATCACATTTCACAGTAACTTAATAGCAGTTAGTTGCCTGGAAGTTGCTATGAATATTGCATTACCTAACTGGCACCCAAGTGTTTGTAAGTCTTTGTAAATATCACAGCTCCTCATCTCGGGAAGGGCCACACATTGTATGTGGTACAGCAGTCCCACACTCTTCCAGCATCTGCTCTCCAACAGCACAGTGGCCCGGGGCACAGTCAGGGCACAAAATTCCATGTTGAACTGCATCTTCGACGATTAATGTCCCTTTGGAGTTGCCCTTTTTCTCCTCCCAGACACGACCCTGTCTTTTTTTCCTCCTTTGTCTGCTCTTGAGTGTTTTGTTTCACTCTTCCTGGCATTGCCTTCTGTATTTCCAATGTGTTGAGCTGCTATCGATCTCTGACAGGCGTTCTGGTGTTTTTTGCCCTCTCTATGTTCTCTGCATACTGTATTTAAGGTCGTTCTACAGTTGTTCCATAAAGGACAGTTCTGAAATTAGAAAATCTTGACTTTTTAATTGTTTTGGTGGCTTATGACTTGATGGCGGTCACAATGCCTGCCATGGAATTAATTTGCAATACATGCAGCTATTCAAGTACTATGTAACAAATGTTAATATGTTATTACTAGTTTTACTACAAAGTTATGAGCAACTTAATGTAAAGTATTTCAGACTAATGCTGTATGGGGTGCATAGGTATCAAGACCAAATGGACATGCATCTTTTCAAAATGAATAATGTCTGTTTAAGGGAGTGAGTGTGATGCCCACATTCTTTCCATCTGTCTCTGGATCAACAGAAATGAGAGGTAAAGGGAACATTTAATAGAGCTTGCTTTACAAATCAACACAGATGTATGCAACAGGTCAACTGTATATTTTTAACCCTTTCAAATACCACATGTTGCTATTTAGTTATCAAATGATACAGTGAGTGCACTGCTATAATCTTACTCTTAAAAAATGATATTAATTTAGCTCATATCTTATTAGTGAAGAGTATTTTGAATCTGCTGTAGATTACTTGTTTGGTGCACTTTGTCAGTGTCTAGTTGTTTGGGGACTCCAAGAGAGGGATGCTTGTAATGGAGTCTTTAATGAATGTGGTTGAAGACAGACACAGCTAAAGATATAATCTACATTTAATGTCTACACAGCTCTGGGTTTACAGTACAACCTGTCCGGAAGGCAGATCTGTGTGTGTGTGTGTGTGTGTGTGTGTGTGTCTAGTTGTTTGGGGACTCCAAGAGAGGGATGCTTGTAATGGAGTCTTTAATGAATGTGGTTGAAGACAGACACAGCTAAAGATATAATCTACATTTAATGTCTACACAGCTCTGGGTTTACAGTACAACCTGTCCGGAAGGCAGATGTGTGTGTGTGTGTGTGTGTGTGTGTGTGTGTGTGAGCATGCGTATGGAATGCGTGCATGGATCTGTGATTCTTCATTGTCTCCACTCCCACTCTTCCTGAGTTACCCCTGCTCTCTCTAACAACAATGTAGAAAATTCCATGAATACATATTTAAAAAATGACAAACTCACACCTTCGCCACTCTTCTCCCCCTCCTCTTCCCTCAGCTCCCCCTGCTCTACGGCTTTCTGTCAACGAATCCTTGGTGGTAGACCCCGGGAAGGACGTGACCCTGTCATGCGAGGTGACCGCCGGATTGCCTAAACCCACCGTCACCTGGTCGCGCTACCTGAACCCGTTGCCGAGAAACTCGTTGGTAAGAGACGGGACTCTGGAGTTGCGCTCGGTGACGCCCGCCGACTCAGGCTTCTACAACTGCACTGCAGTCAACAATGTGGGGAACCCGGCCAAGAGGAACGTCAACCTCCTCGTCCGAAGTCAGTGTGTGTTTATGTTTGACCGTTTGGGCATGTCTAGAGGGTTTGAATTTGCACTGATATACAGTAGTGTGTGTCTGTGTTTGACTGTTTGCAGTGATATACAGTCGGATCTGAAATTATTGGCACCCTTGATAAAGTTGATCAAAAAAGACAATACAAAAAAATAACACGAAAACTGAGCTACAGTATATTATTGTATGCTAAGATAATGGGGAAATTATATTATTTTATACTAATACAATTGCTCAAAGAAAGAGATTTTGTTTAACAAGTAGTGTTTTTTTCTCAAAAAGAAAGGGGTCAAAATGATTGGCACCTCTGTTTTCAATACCATTCAATACCTCACCTTGCGAGGATAATGGCACTGAGCCTTTTCTAAAAACCCTTCCTCCATACAGAATCTTGGCAGATCCTTGATATCCTTAGACTGCCCTCTTCAATTCAAAGCAGATGTTCAATGGGGTTCAAAAATCTTATATGGCCATTGCAAAATTTAGATTTTGTGGTCAACTATCCATCCACTTGCGGCGAAGTTTTTGGCTAAAATGTCCTTGCAATGGATAAAGTTCAGTGTGCCATTGACCTTAAGTGCCCCAGAACCAGTGGTAGCAAAATAGGCCCATAACATCAAAGATCCACCATCATCTTGAGTCCAAAAGCCGTGTGGGTCTTCCAGCATGACAACAACCCCAAACACACATAAAAGAGTGGCCAGTGAAGAGTCCAGATGTTGTATGTTTTTATTCAAGAGCACATAAAGAGCATGTACAGCACAACGCTCCAGTGAGATTCATATGTTAAGAATACATTTTCCCTGTATAGAACAAAGAGTCTGAATACGAATACAATATGGGTGAAGCCACATCAGAGAAAAAAAAGAACAAAAATCCAGAAATTACTCAATTAAACCAGCACAATGTCAGGAACTCTGACCAGACATCTTCTTACCTATGCTGTCTTTGTCGCAAGATTGATGTCATTCTCTCCATGTCAGCAAGTTCCCCGTATAAACCTAACCACATTTCAGTCTAGTACACACTTAACTGTACTGGGAAAATGGGGATCCGATGACTGGCTTTCAGTTGGTGGTGGGGAGGTGGAAGGTCGTTGGAAGACTTGTTGCGAAACAGTAAGTGGGCGACACAAGGTTTGAGTTAACGTATAAATACTCCACGAGCTTCATGCCCATTGGTTGAAAGAAAGGAAAGGGATTTTTGCATGAGTGAGCCCATAGGTTAATCATTAATCATGGTGGAATTGCCTTCGTGTGCCACGCTCATAGGCCAAATTTAATAGGTGAATGACATTCCACACGCTTGCTTATAGTAAAGGAGAGAGGTGACACTAAGCTGAAGAGGTACCATTATGACACGACCCTATAAATATCTACTATGCTGATGAGGTAACATTATAACCACTACCATATATATACCTGCTATGCTGATGAGTGAGATAGGAAGCGATGTGAATAACTCTACCTACATATATATATTACCTCAATTACCTCGACACCGGTGCCTCCGCACATTGACATTGACTCTGTACCGGTACCCCCTGTGTAGTCGTGGCCAAAAGTTTTGAGAATGACACAAATATTAATTTCCACAAAGTTTGCTGCTTCAGTGTCTTTAGATATTTTTGTCAGATGTTACTATGGAATACTGAAGTATAATTACTATGGAATACTGAAGTATAGTATTTGTTCCCCGAGCCACTTAGTTATCACTTTTGCCTTATGGAAAGGTGCTCCATCATGCTGGAAAAGGCATTGTTCGTCACCAAACTGTTCCTGTATGGTTGGGAGAAGTTGCTCTCGGAGGATGTGTTGGTAACATTCTTTATTCATGGCTGTGTTCTAAGGCAAAATTGTGAGTGAGCCCACCCCCTTGGCTGAGAAGCAACCCCACACATGAATGGTCTCAGGATGCTTTGCTGTTGGCATGACACAGGACTGGATGGTAGCGCTCACCTTGTCTTCTCCGGACAAGCTTTTTTCCGGATGCCCCAAACAATCGGAAAAGGGATTCATCAGAGAAAATGACTTTACCCCAGTCCTCAGCAGTCCAATCCCTGTACTTTTTGCAGAATATCAGTCTGTCCCTGATGTTTTTCCTGGAGAGAAGTGGCTTCTTTGCTACCCTTCTTGACACCGGGCCATCCTCCAAAAGTCTTCGCCTCACTGTGCGTGCAGATGCACTCACACCTGCCTGCGGCCATTCCTGAGCAAGCTCTGTACTGGTGGTGCCCCGATCCAGCAGCTGAATCAACTTTAGGAGATGATTCTGGCTCTTGCTGTACTTTCTTGGAGGCACAGAAACCTTCTTCACAACAATTGAACCGCTCTCCTTGAAGTTCTTGATGATCCGATAAATGGTTGATTTAGGTGCAATCTTACTGGCAGCAATATGCTTGCCTGTGAAGCCCTTTTTGTGCAATGCAATGATGACGGCACGTGTTTCCTTGCAGGTAACCATGATTGACAGAGGAAGAACAATGATTCCAAGCACCACCCTCCTTTTGAAGCTTCCAGTCTGTTATTCAAACTCAATCAGCATGACAGAGTGATCTCCAGCCTTGTCCTCGTCAACCCTCACACCTGTGTTAACGAGAGAATCACTGACATGATATCAGCTGGTCCTTTCTGTGGCAGGGCTGAAATGCAGTGGAAATGTTTTTGGGGGATTCAGTTCATTTGCATGGCAAAGAGGGACTTTTCAATTAATTGCAATTCATCTGATCACTGTTCATAACATTCTGGAGTATATGCAAATTGCCATCATACAAACTGCGGCAGCAGATTTTGTGAAAAATAATATTTGTGCCATTCTCAAAACTTTTGGCCACGACTGTATATAGCCCCGCTATTGTTATTTACTGCTGCTCTTTAATTATTTGTTATTCTTATCTTTTACTTTTTTAGGGATTTTCTTAAAACTGCATTGTTGGTTAAGGGCTTGTAAGTAAGCATTTCACTGTAAGGTCTACACCTGTTGTAATTGGCACATGTGACAAATACAATTTAAATTTGATTTGATTTGAATTATACGAGTTTACTTGATGAATGAAAAGTGACGATCCATTCAGACCACTATTTATCTGGTCAATATGTCAGTGTATTATGTCTGTTTGTAACAGTGTGTTATATGTGAAAATGTATAAATTGTATTTCATGTTTAAGGACTCTTGGAAGATTAGTCCAAATGACAACTAAAAGAGATCCAAATCAAATCAGACCAGCCTTACTGATTGAACTTTCGTAAACTACATTTCTTTTGAGGATGCATGTTCATTTTTCCAGATGATCTTTTAGCCGAAGCAAAGAAATGTGTATCAGTTTAAGTGGATAGGAGTGGAGTGTATGCACAGGAACAATACCTAGAAGGAGATGAAATGTGTCTGGGTGAATATTAATGCATGTGATATCCTGTATAACATGCAGAATTTCTAAACTAATTACTGGATTTTGCCTAAATACTGTATATGTGTTAAAGTACCTATTTATCCACACTTCGTCCAACACATAGCAGATATTTCTTTGTTCATTTTATTAAGTTTATCAGGACTAAAAAAAATATTTTGTACATTGAATTGGAACGCCCTTGTTTGGTTATGTAGTGGCTTTATATAGTGTTTTCCATACATTCCCCCAACTCTCCTCTGATATCTGCACATGCAATTCAACTTACCATAAATTCCTACGATTCTCGGGCTCTTTAACAATTCCGCTATTTTGTGTTATTTTTTGAGCTGATCTTAACTTTTCTTCTATTGTTTCATATGACCGAAAATAGCT
Source organism: Salvelinus alpinus (assembly GCF_045679555.1). NCBI lineage: Eukaryota > Metazoa > Chordata > Actinopteri > Salmoniformes > Salmonidae > Salvelinus > Salvelinus alpinus. The sequence goes on from NC_092094.1 coordinate 68,983,820, forward strand.
TCTGGACATTAAAACAGCTATCACTAACCTCAATTTGGATGAAGATGTCTATTTCAATGAACTGGCAGCGCAGGACATACTGCTCACCCCGGACCAGGCCCTAATCCCTGACACTCGGGAAGAGAAAGAGACGGCAATGTAGAGGCCGACGTGCGGGTACCCTGATTAAACTAGGTACCCTGATTAAACTACAGCGGCGATTAAATAAAACGCCTCTACCATCTGTTCTATTGGCGAATGTACAATCACTGGAGAACAAACTGGATAAGCTTCGTTCGAGACTATCCTATCAACGGGACCTGAAGAACTGGAATACCCTATGTTTCTTTGAAAATTGGCTGAACAAGGACATGGTTAATATTCAAGCTGTTTTTTTATATGCATCGGCAGGACAGAACGGCAGTGTCGGGTACAGTGCCTTGCAAAAGTATTCATCCACCTTGGCGTTTTTCCTATTTTGTTGCATTACAACCTGTAACTTAAATAGATTTTTATTTGGATTTCATGTAATGGACATACACAAAATAGTCCAAATTGGTGAAGTGAAATTAAAAAAATTACTTGATAATACATGGAAAAGTGGGGGGTGCATATGTATTCACCCCCTTTGCTATGAAGCCCCTAAATAAGATCTGGTGCAACCAATTACCTTCAGAAGTCACATAATTAGTTAAATAAAGTCCACCTGTGTGCATTCTAAGTGTCACATGATCTGTCACATGATCTCAGTATATATACACCTGTTCTGAAAGGCCCCAGAGTCTGCAACACCACAAAGCAAGGGGCACCATGAAGACCAAGGAGCTCTCCAAACAGGTCAGGGACAAAGTTGTGGAGAAGTACATATCAGGGTTGAGTTATAAAAAAATATCTGAAACTTTGAACATCCCACGGAGCACCATTAAATCCATTATTAAACAATTTAAAGACTATGACACCACAACAAACCTGCCAAGAGAGCCAAAACTCACGGACCAGGCAAGGAGGGTATTAATCAGAGAGGCAAAAAAAAGACCAAAGATAACCCTGAAGGAGCTGCAAAGCTCCACAGCGGAGATTGGAGTATCTGTCCATAGGACCACTTTAAGCCGCACACTCCACAGAGCTTCCGTAAAGGAAGAGTGGCCAGAAAAAAGTAATTTCTTAAAGAAAAAAATAAGCAAACAGGTTTGTTGTTTGCCAAAAGGAATGAGGGAGACTCCCCAAACATATGGAAGAAGGTACTCTGGTCAGATGAGACTAAAATTGAGCTTTTTGGCCATCAAGGAAAACGCTATGTCTGGCGCAAACCCAACACCTCTCATCACCCCGAGAACCCCATCGGGAACTGGCGGGAACTGGAACACGCTGTCGTACATGTCGATCCAGAGCATCCCAACCATGCTCAATGGGTGACATGTCTCGTGAGTACGCAGGCCATGGAAGAACTTGGACATTTTCAGCTTCCAGAAATTGTTTACAGATCCTTGCGACATGGGTCTGTGCATGATCATGCTGAAACATGAGGCGATGGCAGCAGATGAATGGCACGACAATGGGCCCCAGGATCTCATTACGGTATCTCTGTGCATTCAAATTGCCATTGATAAAATGCAATTGTGTTCTCTATGTTCTGAACAGAGTGCCCCGTGGTGGTGGGGTTATGGTGTGGGCAGGTATAAGCTACAGGAAATTACATCAACAAACCGCTAGCCCACACGACTCCGTACACGCCTGCCATCTGCCCTGCACAGTTGAAACCGGGATTCATCCGTGAAGAGCACACTTCTCCAGCATGCCAGTGGCCATCGAAGGTGAGCGCTTGCCTACTGAAGTCTGTTACGATGCTCAACTGCAGACAGGTCAAGACCCTGGTGAGGACGACGAGCACGCAGATGAGCTTCCCTGTGACGGTTTCTGACAGTTTGTTGCAGAAATTCTTTGGTTGTGCAAACCCACAGTTTCAGCAGCTGTCTGGGTGGCTGGTCTCAGATAATCCCACAGGTCAATTCTCTGGCAACATATCTGGTGGACATTCTTGCAGTCAGCATGCCAATTTCCCTTAACTTGAGAAATCTGTGGCATTGTGTTGTATGACAAAACTGCACATTTTAGAGTGACCTATTATTGTCCCCAGCACAAGGTGCAACTTTGTAATGATCATGCTGTTTAATCAGCTTCTTGATATGCAACACCTGTCAGGTTGATGGATTATCTTGGCAAAGGAGAAATGCTCACTAACAGGGATGCTAACAAATTTGTGCACACAATTTGAGAGAAACAAGCTTTTTGTGTGTATTGAACATTTCTGGGATCTTTTATTTCAGCTCACGAAACATGGGGCCTAAACTTTAGATGTTGCGTTTATATTTCTTTCCAGTATATATGAGCACCAATATTGCTTTCGTAAAATCTACTCCACTCCGCATTTGACACGGTTGAACATAGAATATTACGTTCTAAATTGCATTATTAGGGTTTTCATGATTAAACATTTAATTGGCTATATAGTTATGCGTATGATAGAGAACAATTTGTTCATGGAAATGGGAGTGTATCTACCAGGGCCAAGATATCCTGTGGCGTGCCACAGGGTTCAATAATTGGACCTTTGTTATTCCTAATCTATATCAATGACCTTGGTGCTGTGTCTTCTACCGTACTTCCCATTCTCTTTGCTGACGATACCAATTCGATTTTTCCAGATAATAACAAAAATCTTTAAATGTAAAAAAAATCCAAGAATAAGAAATATTGTTTTAAAAAGTCACACACTAGATTCCTAATAGATTTTTTTAACTTAACCTTTTTTTAACTAGGCAAGTCAGTTGACAATGACAGCCTACCCTGGCCAAACCCTAACCCGGATGACGCTGGGCCAATTGTGTCCCACCCTATTGGACTACCAATCACGGCCGTTTGTGATACAGCCTGGAATCAAACCAGGGTCTGCAGTGACACCTCTAGCATTGTGATGCAGTGCCTTAGACAGCTGCGCCACTCAGGAGCCCTGATGAAACGTTGTGGAAAGACCATTGATCAGAAATACAGTGTAGACATTGTTCATGTTGTAAATGACTATTGTAGCTGGAAATGGCTGCTTTTTTAAATTGAAAATCTACATAGACGTACAGAGGCCCATTATCAGCAACCATCACTCCTGTGTTCCAATGGCACGTTGTGTTAGCTAATCCAAGTTTATAATTTTAAAAGGCTAATTGATCATTAGAAAACACTTTTGCAATTATGTTAACACAGCAGAAAACTATTGTTATGATTAAAGAAGCAATAAAACCGACCTTCTTTAGACTAGTTGAGTATCTGGAGCATCAGCATTTGTGGGTTCAATTACAGGCTCAAAATGGCCAGAAAGAAATAACTTTCTTCTGAAACTCGTCAGTCTATTCTTGTTCTGAGAAATCAAGGCTATTCCATGCGAGAAATTGCCAAGAAACTGATGATCTCGTACAATGCTGTGTACTACTCCCTTCACAGAACAGTGAAAACTGTCTCTAACCAGAATAGAAAGAGTGGAAGGCCCCGGTGCACAACTGAGCAAGAGGACAAGTACATTAAAGTTTCTAGTTTGAGAAACAGACACCTGACAAGTCCTCAACTGGCAGCTTCATTAAATATTACCCGCAAAACACCAGTCTCAACATCATCAGTGAAGAGGCGACTCCGGGACGCTGACCTTCTAGTGTGTATATATATATATATTTTATGAGCACCTTATAAACTGTATGCACCAAAAACCCTGTTTTGACAGATGGCAATTCATCACTCATATTGATTAGGGGGTAAATCAGGTTGTATGCGCTGTTTGCAGCAAAGTGATGAAATCTGTTGGTATTATCACAAAGATTAGTGGTTTGGTTCATCAGGCTTGCGTTCTAACTCTATACTATAGCTTAATTTACCCATATCTCATTTACTATAATATTGTCTGGGCCAGTACATATGCATCCTACCTATACAAATTACTCATCATACAAAAGACTAGACACCTTCTCTAATTACCTTGCTCCATCTGCACCTTTGTTTAAGAAACACCAATTACTTCATCTACAAATACTCATGCCTCCCAGTTTAGCTAAACCCTTCAATGGATTCTTCCAGGTTAATTTTGAAATGCATCTACAGTATATAACACAAGACACTGTGATAACCTTCACCCTCCCCACTGCTGCACCTCACACAGTCAAATCTCTATCAGATATAGAGGTACCATACTCTGGAATTCTTATCTTCACATTGACAAAACATCATCCCTCAATAGCTTCAAGAAAAGACTGGGGGTCAACCTGATAAACCAAACTACTCAGTAATCAACTCCATATAACCTAACTCTCACATGCACACAAACACGTTTCAACAAAACATGATTTATTTTTCGTGATTACTAATCAATTCATTTATACATTTATATTCAGTAGGTTTTGTTATCTGTTTTAACAAACCTTTTTATTTTTGTACTTATGTATTGTATATTGTTGTGGTGTGGTTTTCATATCAGCCCTCGGGCTTCCAACTACACCTGCACACCGTTTTTTTGTTTGTTATCTATGTTGTTGTCTATCACCTGTTTTCTTTGGTGCGAATAAATAAACCCATTAAATAAAGTTTGATGTCATTAGTTCCAGTACAATACATCAACATTAATTACAACATTTTCGTTGATCAGACACAACAGTTCTATATTAATTTCTGTTTTATTCACCTGTAAGAAAGCCTGTCCCTTTAAGAGTGACTGATGACATCACAGCTAGCTCAGTGTTAATTAACCCAACTCCAAAATTCAGCATGCCATCTGTGGCTGAGCAGAGATTCTCCGGTTTTCTAACAATATTATTCTGTTTTATCCTTTACTGTGCGTGAATGCAACTCCTGATGAAGATGTCAATGTTTTAGTCATATTTTCACAATTGTACAGCATTTTATGCACTTGTTTTGATGCTAGCTAAGACACTACTGTTAGCCACATTTTGCCTGTCACTTGTAGACATTTGTATGTTGTATTTGAGTCACTGTCTTGTTATAGCAGTTGAGAAACATGATTTTGATTTGATTTGATTTGATTATAGGCAAGGCAACCCCAATTTTCATGATTTCTGGTAGATAATCAAAAAATCACATCACATTTTTGGACTCATTCAGTTTTTACCTAATTAATAACTAGAATACTATTGGAAATTCATGTTGAAAGTTCCATTTATATTGAAACGCATTAAGAAGGAAAGAAATTAGACAAATTAACTATGGCACACCTGTTAAATGCATTCCAAGTGACTACCTCGTGAAGCTGGTTGAGAGAATTCCAAGAGTGTGCAAAGCTGTCATCAAAGCAAAGGGTGGCTACTTTGAAGAATCTCAAATATAAAATAAAATGTGTTTAACACTTTTTTTGGTTACTACATGATTCCATATGTGTTACTTCATAGTTTTGATGTCTTCACTATTATTCTGCAATGTAAAAATGTGTCAAACTATACAAAAAACCTGGAATTAGTCGATTTCTGGTAGATCATCAAAATTAATCAATCACATCGCGTTTTTGGACTACCTAATTAATAAGTGGAATACTATTGGAATTTCATGTTGAAAGTTTCATTTATATTCCTGTAAGTTGAAAATGATGCTGCTTCCTGTTGACAACAACTTTTGATAAATAGCCCAATGTCAAAACAATGTTTTGAAGTGTCCAAATCAATAAACAGTTTGTGATATATTGAAAACATAAACAGAAAATGTACTACCTACACATACAGTTGAAGTCGGAAGTTTACATACACCTTAGCCAAATACATTTAAACATTTACATTTAATCCTAGTAAAAATTCCCTGTCTTAAGTCAGTTCGGATCACCACGTTATTTTAAGAGTGTGAAATGTCAGAATAATAGTAGAGAGAATAATTTATTTCAGCTTTTATTTCTTTCATCACATTCCCAGTGGGTCAGAAGTTTACATATACTCAATTAGTATTTGGTAGCATTGCCTTTAAATTGTTTAACTTGGGTCAAACGTTTTGGGTTGCCTTCCACAAGCTTCCCACAGTAAGTTGGATGAATTTTGGCCCATTCCTCCTGACAGATCTGGTGTAACTGAGTCAGGTGTGTAGGCCTCCTTGCTCACACACACTTTTTCAGTTCTGCCCACAAATGTTCTATGGGATGGAGGTCAGGGCTTTGTGATGGCCACTCCAATACCTTGACTTTGTTGTCCTTAAGCCCATTTGCCACGACTTTGGAAGTGTGCTTGGGGTCATTGTCCATTTGGAAGACCCATTTGCGACCAAGCTTTAACTTCCTGACTGATGTCTTGAGATGTTGCTTCAATATATCCACATAATTTTCCTGCCTCATGATGCCATCTATTTTGTGAAGTGCACCAGTCCCTCCTGCAGCAAAGCACCCCCACAACATGTTGCCGCCACCCCCGTGCTTCATGGTTGGGATGGTGTTCTTCGGCTTGCAAGCCTTCCCCTTTTTCCTCCAAACATAACGATGGTCATTATGGTCAAACAGTTCTATTTTTGTTTCATCAGACCAGAGGACATTTCTCCAAAAAGTACGATCTTTGCCCCATGTGCAGTTGCAAACCGTAGTCTGGCGTTTTTATGGCGATTTTGGAGCAGTGGCTTCTTCCTTGCTGTTGTTCCGGGATTTATTTGCACTTTTCGCATCAAAGTACCTTCATCTCTAGGAGACAGAACGCGTCTCCTTCCTGAGCGGAATGACGGCTGCGTGGTCCCATGGTGTTTATACTTGCGTACTATTGTTTGTACAGATGGACGTGGTTCCTTCAGGCATTTGGAAATTGCTCCCAAGGATGAGCCAGACTTGTGGAGGTCTACAATGTTTTTTCTGAGGTCTTGGCTGATTTCTTTTGATTTTCCCATGATGTCAAGCAAGAGGCACTGAGTTTGAAGGTCGGCCTTGAAATACATCCACAGGTACACCTCCAATTGACTCAAATGATGTCAATTAGCCTATCAGAAGCTTCTAAAGCCATGACATTTTCTGGAATTTTCCAAGCTGTTTAAAGACACAGTCAACTTACTGTATGGAAACTTCTGACCCACTGGAATTGTGATACAGTGAATTATAAGTGAAATATTCTGTCTGTAAACAATTGTGGAAAAATTACTTGTCATGTACAAAGTAAATGTCCTAACCGACTTGTCAAAACTATAGTTTGTTAACAAGAAATTTGGAGTGTTTGAAAAACGAGTTTTAATGTGTCACAATAGCAATCATACAGTACCAGTCAAAAGTTTGGACACACCTACTCATTCCAGGGTTTATCTTTAGTTTGACTATTTTCTAATAATAATATTGCATATTAAAACTATGAAATAGCACATATGGAATCATGTAGAAACCAAAAAAGTGTCAAACAGATTTTATTTTACATTTGAGATTCTTCAAAGTAGCCACCCTTTGTCTTGATGGCAGCTTTGCACACTCTTGGCATTCTCTCAACCAGCTTCATGAGGTGGTCACCTGTAATGCATTTGATTTAACAGGTGTGCCTTGTTAAATGTTAATTTGTGGAATTTCTTTCCTTAATGTGTTTCAGGCAATGGTATACAGAAGATAGCCCTATTTGGTAAAAGACCAAGTCCATATTATGCCAAGAACAGATCAAATAAACAAAGAGAAATGACAGTCCATCAAAGGTGGAGGTCGTGAAGGTCGGTCAATACGGAAAATTTCAAGAACTTTGAGTCCAGTTGCAAAAACCATCATGCGCTATGATGAAACTGGCTCTCATGATGACCGCCACAGGACGGGAAGACCCCTAGTTACCTCTGCTGCAGAGGATAAGTTCATTAGAGTTACCAGCCTCAGAAATTGCAGCCCAAATAAATGCTTCACAGAGTTCAAGTAACAGACACATCTCAACATCAACTGTTCAGAGGAGACTGCGTGAATCAGGCCTTCATGGTCGAATTGCTGCAAAGAAACCACTTCAAAAAGACACCAATAGGAAGAAGAGACTTGCTTGGGCCAAGAAACACAAGCAATGGACATTAGACCGGTGGTCATCTGTCCTTTGGTTTGATGAGTCCAAATTTTAGATTTTTGTTTCTAACTGCCGTGTCTTTGTGAGACGCAGAGTAGGTGAACTTAGGATCTCTGCATGTGTGGTTCCCAACGTGAAGCATGGAGGAGGAGGTGTGATGGTGTGGGGGTGCTTTGCTGGTGACACTGTCTGTGATTTATTTAGATATCAAGACACACTTAACCAGCATGGCTACCACAGCATTCTGCAATGATATGCCATCCCATCTGGTTTACGCTTAGTGGGACTATCATTTGTTTTTCAACAGGACAGTGAACCAAAACACACATTCAGGCAGTGTAAGGTATATTTGACCAAGAAGGCGAGGGATGGAGTGCTGCATCAGATGACCTGGCCTCCACAATCACCCGACCTCAACCCAATTGAGATGGTTCGGGATGATTTGGACCTCAGAGTGAAAAAAAAACAGCCAACAAGTGCTCACCAAATGTGGGAACTCCTCCGAGACTTATGGAAAAGCATTCCTCATGAAGCTGGTTGAGAGAATGTCAAGAGTGATGAAAGACTTATGACCCAGTTCACGATCCCTATGGCTTCCACAAAATGTGGCCAGTCTTTAGGCATTGTTTCAGGCTTTTACTCTGAAACATTAGGGAGAAACACCACTTTCAATGAGGGGACAGTGGAAATTTCCAGACATGAGTCCAGCGCATGACCGGGAGCGTGCCTTTCTTGTTTTTCATTTTCTATTGACGAAGCTATTGTCCAGTTGAAATATGATAGATTATTTATGACTAAAACAACCTGAGGATTGATTATAAACATCGTTTGACATGTTTCTACGAACTTTTATGGTACTTTTTTGATTTTTCGTCTTACTGCTGTGACCGTGCTTTGTTCCAATGGATTACTGAACAAAACGGAGGGTTTTGGACATAAAGAGTGACTTTATCGAACAAAACGAACATTTATTGTGTAACATGGAGTCTTGTGAGTGCAACCATATGAAGATCATCAAAGGTAAGCGATACATTTTATCGCTATTTCTGACTTTTGTTACTCCTCTTCTTGGCTGGTTACTGTTTGTAATGATTTGTCTGCTGGGCGCTGTTCTCAGATAATCGCATGGTATGCTTTCGCCGTAAAGCCTTTTTGAAATCTGACACCTTGGCTGGATTAACAACAAGATAAGCTTTATTTTGATGTATTGCACTTGTGATTTTAAGAAAGTTAAATATTTATAGTAATTTAATTTGAATTTGGCGCTCTGCAATTTCACCGGATGTTGTCGAGGTGGGACGCTACCGTCCCACTGTTCCATAAGAAGTTTTAAAGAAGGAGCAGACAAAGTGTGTTGTTCCGGGATGTATGTTTTTGTCTTGCACATATGTGTACGTGTGTGTGTTTTCCCCTTCCCTGTTAATGGGAGTCACACGAGCCCAGGTGGCGAGATAGCACGCAGACGAGTGCTTCGTAAGCGCCTCGCTAACGTATAAAGTGCAACATGTGGTCTCCATCTATTTGAGCGCGGAGGGCTAACCATATGACGGTGGCGTTAAGTCTCCCGTCCTCACCAACCCACCCGCCGAGCTAGTTTGCATGCTTGGCAAGGCATGGAGTTGCAATGTTTTTCATTTTTCCTCTCCTGCACTCTCACTGGTACTAGAGATGCTACATCAAAGCAGCTAACTTCAAAGCAGTGTGCTGATGTGTGTATCACTTCATCAGAAGTACGTCATCAATGAAGTCCGACGCTTTGTTTGATCAACCTGCTTTTTCAAACTGTGTGTTGCAAAATGCGAGATCCCACTTATTTCGCCGTGGTTCTGGGGCCTTTTCTGATTTCCAGCTGCTTTCAAACACTGACCTCTACTGCACGTGTACTTACAAATATAGTTAGGATTCTGTACAAAAAGATTCACCTGACTGGTATGGAACATTCAGCGATGTAAGATTATGAGGTGGAATACTGTTGAAGGCAAACTATTTTTTAAATTTAGTATAGTATAAGCTTCTGTCTTAATCATCCTAAATAATGCCGTATATTCCGTTTCTTTTAAATAGTCAACTTGAAGGCAAAAAAGAGAAGCATGATGTAAGATGCAAACCTGGTATTCTATCTGATTATAAGCTACTAAAGCCAATGACTTTACCGCGGCTCCACAGTGTTTAAATGAAAATGGAGAAAAAATACCTCTATCTGACAATCACACACTGCTATTTATTGCTGACCAGCAGATGTAGTTAATGTGCATTGTAAACAGATAATGAAACTCTGGTTAATTAACTGTTTTTTGGAAACAATTTGGTGAAATCGCCGAAGCCATCAGAAAGCCTTGGTTTCCCACCCCTAGGTGGTACCCTATAAGGTCATCCTTCGTACCTTTAGTTATATGTACAGTTCATACCTCAGATAGTACCTTTCTTACATATAGTCCACAGGTACAAAGTGTGCTTTTTAGAAAAGGTACTATATGTCTTCATAGGTTAACACCACAGTGACAAAGCCATATTTTCCTATAGTAGAGGACAAAAATGTGCCTTTTATATTCAAAATATTGGCTACTTAAATGTACCATTATACTCTTTATCTGCACATTTTACTAAAAGGTACTGCACAGTACCATGAGAGATCATTGTGTGTACCTCTGAAGGTACGTTATGTGTATTTTGATATTTTTGTTGGGACGGTCATTGTTGTGAGGATGGATCTCTCTCCTTTTTGCAAATGTTCCTTCCTTTTCTCATTGTTTATTCTCTTTTTAATTTCCCTCTATTCTTCTCCCTCCCTCCCTCCCTCTCTCCCTCCCTCCTACCTGATCACACCTACGTGCCCTGCTTGTTCCCTCCCTCATTCTTACCTCATCCCTTTCCCTCTACCTTTTCCTCTTCTTTCTCCCTCTTCCCATCCTCTCTTTCTTATGCTCTCTCCTTCCTCCTTATTTCTTTCTCTCTTATACTTTCCACCTTCTCCCACCCCATTCTTCCTTACCCATCTCTCCCTTTCTCCTTCCTTACCCCTCTTTCCCTCCTCTTGCCTTCCTTTCCTCCTCTTCCCCTCCCTACACACCCTTCTCTCCTTCCTCCTTCAACCAACTCCTTCCCTCCCTACACCCCTCCTCTTTCTCTCACCCTCCTCACCCCGTTCTATTCCCCTTCCCTCCATCTCTCACTTCAGGTATGGGTAACCTTACCTTCCAGATCACACCCGACTCCAACAAGGACAGTGAGAGCATCCAGATGGGCCGTGACCTCAAGCTTTCATGCCACGTGGACGCGCAGCCCCAGGACAAGGTCAACTGAATAATAATCATAATAATAATAATAGGGTATGACCTCTTTATAATGTCTTATAATGGTCTCATAATGATGCAGTTGAGAGAATTGAGAGGGATGAACATTTTATTTAAAGAGACATATGCCTTGTTAAAATACATTATAAAGGCTATTATATGCTTATAACAAGTTGCAATGAATTCAGTAAAGTACAGTACCAGTCAAAAGTTTGGACACACCTACTCATTCAAAGGTTTTTCTTTATTTTTACTATTTTCTATATTGTAGAATAATAGTGAAGACATCAACACTGTGAAATAACACATAAGGAATCATGTAGTAACCAAAAAAGTTTTCAACATATTTTAGATTCATTAAAGTAGCCACCCTTTGCCTTGATGACAGCTTTGCACACTCTTGGCATTCTCTCAACCAGCTTCACCTGGAATGCTTTTCCAACAGTCTTGAAGGAGTTGGTCCTTACAAAAACATTAATTGAAATGCATTCCAGGTGACTACCTCATGAAACTAGTTTAGAGAATGCCAAGAGTATGCAAAGCTGTCATCAAGACAGTGGCTACTTTGAAGAATCTCAAATATAAAATATATTTTGATTTTTTTAACACTTTTTTGGTTCATGATTCCATATGTGTTATTTCATAGTGTTGATGTCTTCACTACTATTCCACAATGTAAAAAATTCTAAACATAAAGAAAAACCCTTGAATGAGTAGGTGTTTCCAAACTTTTGACTGGTACTGTGTGTGTGTGTATTAACACAATCAAATAACATCTTGCTATATTATTATACTATTAGGTGAACTACACGTGGTACCAGAACGCTGTGCTCATCTACAACTCGGAGAGCCTGATTGTGCTGCACAGCGACCCAGACATGGCGCCTGGTACTAGCAGTCTGGAGATCGTGGACATGAACTTCCGCGACCAGGCCACCTACAGCTGCGTGGCCAACTTCCCTGGGAGCACAGTGCCTGAGCTGAGGGTGGATGTCAACATCACCCAGAACAGCGGTAAGTGAACTGTTCCTTTGTTCTGCTGCTATGTTCACGTGCTATCAGAGTTATTGGAAGCTCCTAGTTCCCAGTGGGAAATTTCACTTTACCATCCAAGTCGGAATTACAAGTGGGAAACGCAGAGAGAATGTTGTTCCCCGAGTTGCCAAGTAGTGATGTTTCACCACTGACCTTTTACCTTTTCAACCAAAAGATGACAACAAATCCGTTTATGACAATTACAACCTTATCAGTAGGGATCATTTTATTTATTTGATCAGGGAATCATACTGAGACCAAGGTCTCTTTGTAACGGTTGTCTTCCTCTTCTGATGAGGAATATGAAGGATCGGACCAAAATGCAGCGTGGTAAGTGTCCATGTTACTTTAATATACCAGAACACGAAAAAATACAAAAATAACAAAGTGAATGACAAAGAAAACCGAAACAGTCCTGAATGGTGAAACAAACACAAAACAGGAAACAACTACCCACAAACTCAGGTGGGAACAGGCTACCTAAGTATGGTTCTCAATCAGAGACAACAAATGACAGCTGCCTCTGATTGGGAACCATACTAGGCCAAACACAGAAATACAACACATAGAACAAAACATAGAATATAGAACATAGAATGCCCACCCCAACTCACGCCCTGACCAAACCAAAATAAAGACATAAAAAAGGAACTAAGGTCAGAACGTGACCCTCTTTTACAGATGAATTACAGAAAATACACACATCAAAATATAAATACAAAATGCAAGCAGAAAGAAAAAGAGTCATAAAAAACTAACACATTCATCAGTAATAATGTCCTCAATGTCCTGAATTACCCTGGAGGCACCAGAACATCAAATTGAAAAACATTTTGAAGAACTAAAAGCTGATTTACCTAACTCAGTAGAGACCAAAGGAATTTCCAATGATAGGTACACTGGGACTTTTAGTAAAAGGGCTTTATAAATTAAAACATTTATTTTAAGATTTAAGGTTCTTCAAAGTAGCCACCCTTTGCCTTGATGACAGCTTTGCACACTTTCCACACGTGGTACCTTCAGGCGTTTGAAAATTGCTCCCAAGGATGAACCAGACTTGTGGAGGCCTACAATTTTCTGAGGTCTTGTCTGATTTCTTTTGATTTTCCCATGATGTCAAGCAAAGAGGCACTGAGTTTGAAGGTCTGCCTTGAAATACATCCGCAGGTACACCTCCAATTGACTCAAAGGATGTCAATTAAGCTATCAGAAGCTTCTAAAGCCATGACAACATTTTCTGGAATTTTCCAAGCTGTTAAAAGGCACAGTCAACTTAGTGTATGTAAACTTCTGACCCACTGGAATTGTGATACAGTGAATTATAAGTTAATTAATCTGTCTGTAAACGGTTGTTTATAAAATGACTTGTGTCGTGCACAAAGTAGATGTCCTAACTGATTTGCCAAAACTATAGTTTGTTAACAAGACATTTGTGGAGTGGTTGAAAAACGAGTTTTAATGACTCCAACCTAAGTGTATGTAAACTTCCGACTTCAACTGTATATATAGCCACTTTAATGTCCAATAAAAATGGCCTTGCTAATGTCAACATTTAACCTCACTCACTCTCCCCCTCCACCCTTCGTCCGGCTGTCCTCATCTTTATTTTTTTTATAAACCCTGGTTTTCTTTTCGGCAACCCTTTCTAAAATATTTTCTTGCCCTCCACTCCTCCCTCTTCCTGTTTCTTCCACTCTTCTCTTTATCCATCTCCTCCCTTCACACGCCCTCTCACACCCTTCCCCCTTTCTCCCCCCACAGTCACTCCCCCAATTTTAACGGTGCCAGAAGGGGGCCAGGTGGTGAGCGTGAGGGAGGGAGGCACCACCGACCTGGTGTGCCTGGTTGACGGCAAGCCCCGCCCACCTGTGCTTTGGTCGCGCGCCGACAAGGACCTGGCCATGCCCACGGGTGAGTGGGCGGTGGAAACACGCGACGGGCGCCTCCGCCTGACCAACGTCACCCGCGACCTGATGGGTGCCTACCGCTGCCAGACGGCACCATACAATGGCCTCAACATCAAGCCACGTCAGGCGCAGGTTCAGCTGAATGTACAATGTGAGTAGTAAAGTACTACATTTTCCATGAGATGTCTGTTTATTGAGCTCTGAATAGAATTAAGTGTTACCCAAGATAAGTGTTTCTCCTGGTCCTGGAGACCTATATGGTGTGCAAGGTTTTGTTCAGTCCAGTAGTAACACACCTAATGAATGAATCAAGTAATCCTCACATTTTTGATTAGTTGAATAAGCTGTGTTACTGTAACAGAGGTAATTCAGAACCACACATGTAATGAGTGACGTTGCCTGAGACCTGAAGACCCGTGTCAGTTCACCCAGCTAACAATATTCTGTCATTAAAACTCAATCAACAATTTGTTCAAATCGATAGCTAGTTGTATTAGATTAGAATGGACTGCAGTCACTGTCTCAATTCAATTTCAAACGCACACTGGACCGCAGTAAGCTAACGATAACCCTTAAATGGGGTCGAATGCACTAACATGTTACTAACATACACAACAACGTTGCTAACTAACAAATGGTATCAGAAACCAATGCGTCTATGTGTGCATACCCTGTTTATTGTTTGTGCGAGCAATTAGCTACTAGGCTATTAACAAACACTCCCCCAAACACTCCCCTTGGTTACATTTAGACTTCTTGGTGGTCTGCAGTAGGAGTGCTTTTGCCTGCTGCGCTTCAATAATGCTTCCATAATGAATCGGGCTCGTTCATAAAGTTCAAAACCCTAAAAGCCTTAGAATTCATGAAGATTTCTCTTCTCTTGGCACCATCACAAAGGCAAGCCAGTGAGCCTATTCATTAACTGTATAGTATGTGATGTTGCTTGACGCTCATGAAAATACACCTTCCCACTTTACAGTTTTGAAATTGGTGCCATTGAAGGTGTGTCGGTGTGTTTTGTTTTCAATGTGAGCTGTGCCATTGTTGAAAAGAACTGTGTCCTCTTTTGCTCACCATCCTATACAGTTCACTTTAGAATGCGTTATTGTGTAAACTGTGAAATAAGATAATATAAATCGGTGGATGGGGCGAACAATACAATCCTGGCCATAGAGAAACATAGAGGCTCAAAGAATAGCCCTGGAACGCACATTGCTTTGTGTAATATCCCTTTACATCCATTCTTAAAAATAACATTGTTCCATTGCCTGTATTTCCCATGAAATGTGATGTGCAGTATGGCCCCCTTGATGTCCACCCAACTATACCCTTAGCCGCTGAAGAATAAGGAACAGAGGACTATTCAATTGTGTCAGGGCCAAACAGAAAGGAAACTCAATGTGGTCCTGTCAAAAATGCAACTAATTTCTACTTTTGATGGATTCGTTGTCCGTGAATGCTTTGAGTGGACTGATCATGTCAACATCATACTTTCAAAATCTTAGCTCGCAAGATAGCAGTCATCATCATGAATCAAGTCAACAATCTACTGGCAAATCCTTTTCATTCCTTGTCATATGAAGAGAAATAATGAAGAGAAATTATATATAATACGTATCGGGGCTCATCGGCCATTGGACATAAACATTACACAACAAGTTTGAAATCGCAAATTCCCCAATGAGTGGTTCAGATAAAATCAGTGGCTAACCTCAAGCATTGCAAAGCAATCAATTCCTGCTATTCAGTGGAGTGGGTGTGTTGTCCAAGTCTGGGATTAAGGATCTCTTTTCCAAGCTTTAAAGGACATTTGCCATGCTGTCAAAAACATGACTTCTGCCGTGCTCAAAATAACTGGAAACTCAGACTTGAATGAGTTCAAAACAACTGGGAACTCCTCAAAAAAACTAGCACCGACTGGGAAAATACATTTTGAAGTTGGGAACTCGGGCCTCTTTCTCGAGCTTCGACCTTGAGATCTCTGACGTCATCATCATTCAACTTTTCTTCTGAGTTCCCAGTTGTCTTGAAAGCACCATTAATCCATAGAATGCCAGCCTTTGATGGCAAAGTTTGATGACAAAATTTGACCACGAAGGACCCCTGCGCCACTGTCCTGTTGAAGTGAGCACAACAAGGTGAGTCCAAAAATGTCTTGTATGCTACTGCATAAATGATGTAATATGCCAGGGAGATATGACCAGTATACTGTAGCTAAGAAAGTAATACTAAGTGTATGTTGTGTAGTAAGCTTTTAGTAGCCCATGTGACTCGCCCTAATAATTGTGTCCCTTTTCCCCACATAATTTAGCCTACTGTTCTGACTTGGTGGTACAAATGTAGCCTATAGCCTGTTTTAGAAAAATGTAATCATTGAATATTGTAAGAGCTTTCATTGTCAGCTTATATGCCCCCTTTATTTATCCTACGGTTCTGATGTGGTGTACAGGGAGAATACTGTAAGAACGGCCCATGTTCTGTCACTGTAAATTTAAAAAGTGCTGAACAAATAGTTATATTGACTGCGTCTGTCCTAACTCGCTCATTAATGTCTTAATCGAATTTACGGATTGCCTCTTATCTGCTTGTAGTCCCCTTATGCCATAGTTTGTACATCTCAATTGTCAGTAGAAACCACATTTGTTTAAGCAAGTCAGCCATGTTTTTAAAAGGCAGTAAATGAGTCTGAATGAACTGTTTTGCTGCCAGACAAGGCTCCGCTGATAGCCAGGTGTAGCAGTGGGAAGGTGTTGGGACAGCTTTATGTAGGCCCTAACAGTTTGTGGGCACTGTTTGTTACCATTATTGTGCAATTAATGTATTGGCCTGTCTAGTGGTTGTGCCTCCATGCTCTGGACATTATGCTGACAGACATAGCAAACCTTCTAACCACAGCTCGCATTGATATGCCATTTTGGATGAGTTGCACTACCTGAGCCACTTATGTAGGTTGTACACTCCGTCTAAAATTGCCACTGGAGTGAAAGCACTGCTAGCATTCAAAAGTGACCAAAACATCAGCCAGGAAGCATAGGAAAGACACCTATCCAATCCTCTCAGATCTCCACAAGTGCCTTGTGGATAGGGCCTTAAAGTTTGTTTGGGATTCATGGTAAAGGATATGCCAAAACTAGCTTGCTATCTTAGCCAGTAATGCATGCTAGCTTCAGTAAAGACTTCTATGACATGGAGCTGTCATTCCAAACCCTCGCAACCCACATCCACTGTCCGTCCACATCCTAAGAAAGATACTGCTAGATGTACAAGACTGGCTAATGCAGGCGGGGCGGAAGGGCGACACCAGTCCACTTCAATGATTTATTTGAGCGAGAGAGAGAGAGGGATTAGAGAGAGACAGAAGAAGAGAAAGTGAAACTGAGAGAAGAAGATAGTTAGTGATCAAGAGAGGTAAGGAGAGAGAGAGAGATGGAAGGAGAAAAGAGAACCAGGGAGAGGAGGGAGAAGGGAGAGAATGAAAAACAGGGAGAGGAAGAGAGAGTGAGGTAGAAGTTGCAGAACCCCTTTGCCAGGGAGCAATCAGTGCTTTGGAAACCAACGATTCCCCCTTCCTTTCCTCCCTCCCTCCTTCCCTCCTGCTTTGTATTTATTTGTTTATTGGGTTTGTTTTTGTACCCTTCATTTAGCATCTTTGATCGATACCCGGGGAAGATGCTACTCTATAATTAAGGGAACCCCCCTCTTTCTCTCTTCCTCCCTCCTTCTCTAGTTTTCTCCTCTTCCTTCTTTTATACTACCTAGCCCTCCCTCTCTTTCTAGCTCCTCTTACCGTGACATTGATGTTGTTCCTCTTTGCTATTCTCATCATCAATTAGGCAGCATCTCACTCTTTGTCTCCCTCTATCGCTCTCTCACTCTTGTCTATTTCCTTGTCACCTCTCTCCCTTCTGTGTCCCTTTTGCTTTTCCTCCCTCCCTCGCTCCGTCTAGCTGACTCAATCATCTCCATTCTCTCTCTCATTCACTCTAACACTACACTCTCTCCGTCATCCATCTTCCTCCATCACTTTCTCTTTTCACTACACACACACACACACACACACACACACACACACACACACACACACACACACACACACACACACACACACACACACACACACACATATAACCTTTTCTCCCTTGCACTCAATGCAGATCAATCTACCCTGTCTACCATACTGTAAATGTCTGGGGACTAAGTGATATGTCTGGGTGTGTTTGTGTGTGGATTTGTGTTTGTGTTTGTGAGAGAGTGTCTGTCTGCCTCCATGTCTGTCCATCTGTCTGTCTGTCTTTCCACCCTGGTTCGAATCCAGGCTGTATCACAACCGGCCGTGATTGGAAGTCCCATAGGGCGGCGCACAATTGGCCCAGCGTCGTCTGGGTTTGGCCGGTGTAGGCCGTCATTGTAAATAACTGACTTGCCTAGTTAAATAAAATACAATATACAGCTCTGGAAAAAATGTAAAGACCCCTGCAAAACTATCAGTTTCTCTGGTTTTACTATTTATAGATATCTTGTTTGGGTAAAATTACAAATTTTGTTTTATTCTATAAACTACAGACAACATTTCTCCCAAATTCCAAATAAAAATATTTTCAGAGCATTTATTTGCAGAAAATGACATCTGGTGAAAATAACAAAAAAAATGCAGTGTTGTCAGACCTTGAATAATGCAAAGAAAATAAGTTCATATTCATTTTTAAACAACACAGTACTAATGTGTTATCTTAGGAAGAGTTCCAAAATCAATATTTGGGGGAATAACCCTGATTTTCAATCACAGCTTTCATGCGTCTTGGCATGCTCTCCACCAGTCATTCACATTGATGTTGGGTGACTTTATGCCACTCCTGGCGCAAAAATTCAGTGCAGCTCGGCATTGTTTGATGGCTTGTGACCATCCATCTTCCTCTTCATCACATTCCAGAGGTTTTCAACGGGGTTCAGGTCTGGAGATTGGCCTGGCCATGACAGGGTCTTGATCTGGTGGTCCTCCATCCACACCTTGATTGCCCTGGCTGTGTGGCATGGAGCATTGTCCTGCTGGAAAAACCAATCCTCAGAGTTGGGGAACATTGTCAGAGCAGAAGGAAGCTGGTTTTCTTCCAGGACAACCTTGTACGTAGCTTGATTCATGCGTCCTTCACAAAGACAAATCTTCCCGATTCCAGCCTTGCTGAAGCACCGATCATCACCGATCCTCCACCAAATTTCACAGTGGGTGCAAGAAACAAATACATAAAACATCTTAACTCTAGGCCGTCATTGTAAACAAGAATTTGTTCTTAACTGTTCAATTAACTGTTAAATAAAAAATAAAATAAGTAAACATTATTAGTCAAGGACTGAACTACATATATTTTAAATGTCACACATAGCCTACATATCAGTACATACACACAATATCTAGGTCTAATACACAGTACAGTGCAAATTACAATACAAGATATATAAAATGGCTGTGTCTCTTCACAGTCCCCTTTGTGCAGTAAGGTGTATTTTTATCTGTTTTTTTAAATGGTTGTATTGCTAGCTTGAGTTATCTGGGGTGGCAGAGTTCCATGTAGTCATGGCTCTATGTAATACTGTTCTGGACCTGGGGACTGTGAAGAGACCTGAGGTTGCATGTCTTGTGTTGTACCAATGAGGGTCGGAACGGCTTGACACCTCGCACAAAGCCCAATAGTGATGCAATCAATCTCTCCTCATCTTTGAGCCAGGAGAGACTTACATGCATGTTGCTGACACTTGCCCTTCGTGTACATCTAAGTGTGATACGTGCTGCTTTGTTCTGGACTAACTGCATTTGACCTATGTACCCCTTTGCCGCACATGACCACACAGCTGGACAGTAGTCCAGGTGCGACAAAACTAGGGCCTGTTAGACCTGTCTGGTCGACTGAGATGCCAAGAAGGTAGAGCAACGCCCTATCATGGACAGACCTCTTCCCGTTTTAGCAACCATTGAGTCTATATGATTTGACCATGACAGCTTACTATCTAGGGTGACATCCAGCAGTTTAGTCCCCTCAACTTGCTCAATCGCTACATTGTTCAATAATAGATCTAAATGAGGTTTAGATTTGTTTTTGAGATACTGTATTTAGCACCAGCCTATTGCTAGTTACCATTCTAAAACTGACTGGAGCTCTATGTTAAGGGTGTCAGTTATTTATTTCACTGTTGCAGCAGACGTGTATACTGTTGAGTCGTCAGAGTACACAGACACACAGGCTTTATTCAAGGTCAGTGGAAGGTCATTAGTAAAACCCCCAAAAACAATAATGGCCCTAGCCGGCTGCCCTACAGTACACCGCACTCAAATGAATTTGCACAAGAGAGGCTTCCATGAATGAAAACCCTCTGTGTCACTATTAGATAGGTAACTCTCAATCCATAATAAGGTAGAGCATGAAAATCCATAACGCCAATGTTATTTCAGCAATAGGTCATGATCAATGACATCAAAAGCTGCACTGAAGTCTAACAAGGCAGCTCCCACAATCGTCGTACTATTTCAGCCAATCATCAGTCATTTGTGTCATCGCCAAGCATGTTGAGTGCCCTTCCCTATAAGCATGCTGAAAGTCTGTTGTGAATAAAATAACTTTGAATTTGATCAAACACCATTTTTTCCAAAAGTTTCCTAAGCACTTGTAACAGGCTGATTGGTCAGCTGTTTGAAGGGTGCTCTGCTATTCTTGGGTAGCGGAATGACCTTTGCCTCCCTCCATGTTTTTATTTATTTATTTCACCTTTATTTAACCAGGTAGGCCAGTTGAGAACAAGTTCTCATTTACAGCTGCGACCTGGCCAAGATAAAGCAAAGCAGTGCGACAAAAACAACAGAGTTACACATGGGATAAACAAACGTACAGTCAATAACACAATAGAAAAATTTGTATACAGTGTGTGCAAATGAAGTAAGGAGGTAAGGCAATAAATAGGCCATAGTGGCGAAGTAATTACAATTTAGCAATTAACACTGGAGTGATATACAGTGGGGAGAACAAGTATTTGATACACTGCCGATTTTGCAGGTTTTCCTACTTACAAAGCATGTGGAGGTCTGTCATTTTTATCATAGGTACACTTCAACTGTGAGAGACGGAATCTAAAACAAAAATCCAGAAAATCACATTGTATGATTTTTAAGTAATTCATTTGCATTTTATTGCATGACATAAGTATTTGATACATCAGAAAAGCAGAACTTAATATTTGGTACAGAAACCTTTGTTTGCAATTACAGAGATCATACATTTCCTGTAGTTCTTGACCAGGTTTGCACACACTGCAGCAGGGATTTTGACCCAATCCTCCATACAGACCTTCTCCAGATCCTTCAGGTTTCGGGACTGTCGCTGGGCAATACGGACTTTCAGCTCCCTCCAAAGATTTTCTATTGGGTTCAGGTCTGGAGACTGGCTAGGCCACTCCAGGACCTTGAGATGCTTCTTACGGAGCCACTCCTTAGTTGCCCTGGCTGTGTGTTTCGGGTCGTTGTCATGCTGGAAGACCCAGCCACGACCCATCTTCAATGCTCTTACTGAGGGAAGGAGGTTGTTGGCCAAGATCTCACGATACATGGCCCCATCCATCCTCCCCTCAATACGGTGCAGTCGTCCTGTCCCCTTTGAATGATGTTTCCACCTCCATGCTTCACGGTTGGGATGGTGTTCTTGGGGTTGTACTCATCCTTCTTCTTCCTCCAAACACGGCGAGTGGAGTTTAGACCAAAAAGCTATATTTTTGTCTCATCAGACCACATGACCTTCTCCCATTCCTCCTCTGGATCATCCAGATGATCATTGGCAAACTTCAGACGGGCCTGGACATGCGGTGGATTGAGCAGGGGGACCTTGCGTGCGCTGCAGGATTTTAATCCATGACGGCGTAGTGTGTTACTAATAGTTTTCTTTGAGACTGTGGTCCCAGCTCTCTTCAGGTCATTGACCAGGTCCTGCTGTGTAGTTCTGGGCTGATCCCTCACTTTCCTCATGATCATTGATGCACCACAAGGTGAGATCTTGCATGGAGCCCCAGACCGAGGGTGATTGACCGTCATCTTGAACTTCTTCCATTTCCGAATAATTGCGCCAACAGTTGTTGCCTTCTCATCAAGCTGCTTGCCTATTGTTCTGTAGCCCATCCCAGCCTTGTGCAGGTCTACAATTTTATCCCTGATGTCCTTACACAGCTCTCTGGTCTTGGCCATTGTGGAGAGGTTGGAGTCTGTTTGATTGAGTGTGTGGACAGGTGTCTTTTCTACAGGTAACGAGTTCAAACAGGTGCAGTTAATACAGGTAATGAGTGGAGAACAGGAGGGCTTCTTAAAGAAAAACTAACAGGTCTGTGAGAGCCGGAATTCTTACTGGTTGGTAGGTGATAAATACTTATGTCATGCAATAAAATGCAAATTAATTACTTAAAAATCATACAATGTGATTTTCTGGATTTTTGTTTTAGATTCCGTCTCTCACAGTTGAAGTGTAACTATGACAAAAATTACAGACACTACATGCTTTGTAAGTAGGAAAACCTGCAAAATCGGCAGTGTCTCAAATACTTGTTCTCCCCACTGTAGCCTCGTTATTGTTATTTTATTGTGTTTGTGTCACGCCCTGATCATAGAGAGTTTTTATTCTCTATGTTGGTTAGGTCGGGGTGTAATATAAGGGTGGGTTATCTAGGTGAATTATATTTCTATGTTGGCCTAGTATGGTTCCCAATCAGAGGCAGCTGTTTATCGTTGTCTCTGATTGGGGATCATATTTAGGTAGCCATTTTCCCATTGTGCTTTGTGGGATCTTGTCTATGTGTGAGCATTATTATTTAGCTTCACGGTTCGTTTGGTTGTTTTGTTCGTTGAAGTTTTCTATTCCATAATAATGGATGGAAAAATACCACGCTGCATCTTGGTCTACTCCTTATGACGAACGTGACAGATTGTTTTTATAATTTTTTACTTTAGTTTATTTGGTAAATATTTTCTTAACTTTTCTTGAACTGCACTGTTGGATAAGGGCTTGTAAGTAAGCATGTAAAGGTCTACACTTGTTGTATTCGGCGCATGTGATTTGATGAATTTCACCACTCATTGCAAGTCCTCATGCTTCATGTCTAACCTGTGCTTGCTTGGGCCAGCTCTCTTTTTGATGGGAGGTATTAGACCATTCTCCTTGTATGACTGGTGGAGGAGTGTCAGGTGTGTTCTACTAATGCTGAAAGACAAATTCCAGATACAAATATTATACAATAAATAGCCATAGTCACTGTCAGACACACCTGGCTACCTTGATGGGTCATGGATTCATCTGGCAAAGTGGAGTCTTTTGTTTAGCGAAACAATGAACCATAATCCTAATCCATAGAGTACTAGCAATACAAACTGATTGTCACAGCTAGTTAAAGTTAACCAAATAGGTTCAATGTTAGCTGGTTAGCTAGCTAACATTAGGCTATTGTCACGCCCTGATCTGTTTCACCTGTTCCTGTGATTTGTCTCCACCCCCTCCAGGTGCCGCTTATTTTCCCCAGGGTATTTATCCCTGTGTTTCCTGTCTCTCTGTGCCAGTTTGTCTTGTATGTTTAGTCAAGTCAACCAGTGTTTTTTCCCCCCATACTCCTTTTGATATTCTCCTTTTTCTAGCCCTCCCGGTTTTGACCCTTGCCTGTTTCTGGACTCTGTACCCGCCTGCCTGACCAGTACCCGCCTGCCTGACCATTCTGCCTGCCTTGACCACGAGCCTGTCTGCCACTCTGTACCTCCTGGAATCTGTTCTGGTTTTGACCTTTTTGCCTGTCCACGACCATTTTTCTTGCTTACCCCTTTGGATTATTAAACATTGCAAGACTCCAACCATCTGCCTCCTGTGTCTGCATCTGGGTCTCTCCTTGTGCCTTGATAGCTATAACTAGCAATACGAAATGGCATTCTGAGACCATTACTACACACGGACCATAAACGTAATGTCAGCTAGCTAGCTAACAGTAAGATTATAACTTGCTATGAAAACAACTTTCTGACAACATTAGAAACATATAATATCTGAAACTGTAGCTAGACTCTTACCCATATATAAAGTCATCAGTTATTCTGCGCTCTGGTACACTCAGACTAGAGTGCTCTGAAACAGTTGTTGGAGTGATGTTCTATTGAAATGGATACTTGCATACTGGAGTCTTTTGTTAAGTTTCAATAAGCGATACATAAAAAAAGCCGCCTTAGACAGGATTATCCTACACATACTGACCAGCTCAAATAGACACAAGTGAGCTACATGGCAGACCAATCCAAACTCATCTCTCTGCATGTCCAGCCCACTCATTATCTCAGCCAATCATGGCTAGTGGGAAGGTTGCTGACTTTTTCTGTAGCGTAACCAACTAGGCTCGTAATTTAACAATTTATTAATATTTACAGATGGCATACAAGTTTGTTATTAAGGCACATGAAAGTTCATGTTTGAGAAAGCATTTCTGCCAAAAAAGTTTCCGTTCAAACGGCTCTCCTGTGAATTAGTGACCCGCGTCATATGCCTAGTTTCCTGAAACGGCTCACATTTAAAGTTTAAGACTTACTGCCACTCTGTTCTCTGCACATTTTCAATTGTTGGGGCACCATAATGACATATGAGTTAAATTTGTACAGTATTCTCACTCACGGGTGCAACAAATACAGCATATTTCAAGGCATGCCTCAAAATATGTTAATAAGCCAGAAACAACAATAACATGCACCCACTAGTGGTCAAAAGGTTTTTTGGCGCTTCAAAATTACTGTAAGGAACTATATTCTGTGGGGTGGAATTACAGTACCAATGAAAATACTGCAATTCTTTCCCCAGCCCACAACATTTTCCCACAATGCACCACCAGTATGCTGCAGTAAAATGTTTCAGAGTATTTTACTGTTGATCATGTCAACAATTACTTTGTATAATGTACAGTTTTCTGTTACAGTGCACTGCTGTGAGGCTGGGGTTTTAGCCCACAATATGTATTTATTATCATGAAACATCTCTCCCTCCCTCTCTATCTTCCAATATTGATATTTCTCTCCTTTAAACCTAGGAGAGGAGCTGCTTCTACTACTAGACTATGTGGGGGACACTTTATTTGAAGGGTACCTACATAAGGAGATCATAACACGTTTATAACGCATACATAACCAAATCATTAAGACCATTTTTTCCTCCCTACACTCAGATGCTCCTGTCCTGGACCCGGTTTTCCAGGACGTACGCTTGCCCAACTACCAGTTTGTAACCCTGCGCTGCATCATTCAGAAGTCCAACCCGCCACGCGTGGCCAGCATCCGCTGGATGCGAAACGGCGAGCCCCTGACCTCCCTGACCCCAAACCCACAAGAGAACCCGCAGCTGAAATTCAAACTGGACCCCAGCAACAACGGCACGTACAAGTGCCGTGTCAGCAACGGCGTGGACTCTTCTACCTGCACCTTCAACATCTCATGTGAGTACCAGAAGCTGCTGGAGTTTCTGGTGGGGTTGTGGTTAATTCCATTTAAATTCAGTCGATTCGGGATGTAAATTGGAATTTCCGTATACTTCCTGAATGGGCTAAATTGAAATGGAATTGTTCCAGGATACTGGAAATTGATCCTGGTTTCATTTTATACATTAGCACCTTGACTTGACTTCTTTGGTGTTGACAGGTTAGAAAAAAGGCTGGATAGGTGGGAGCAGCCATATGGTTATGGCTACACCTACAAAAGAGAGTTTCGCTTTGGGGAAAATATAGGACTGAAAATTAAGTACATGAAAAGTTTGACAACTTTTACTAATGGACTTAATCTGACCCTCTGATACGCAATAGATAAAAGTATCAAACCAACCAACCAACTGACTCTCCCCCCTCTCTCCTTCCCCCTGTCCTTCTCCCTCTCTCCCTCCCTCACCTCTCCCTCCCCCAACACTGTAGCTCGTCCATACAACGCTGAGTTCTACTTTGACACGCCCAACCCCATCCGCAATCTGAAGGGCAACAACTTCTCCTACAACCTTCAGTGGACCCAGAGAGAGCCCGCGGCTACAGACCGGATCATTGGCTACTGGGTCAACGTTCGCAATGTGAGTCACTCACACAGACACTCACTCACTCACTAGGGATGTGCACAGGGTTTTGAATATTCTCCTTTCCTTTTCTCTACTCTTCCTCTCTATCCTCCCTTCATATTCCCCATCTCCTTCCTTTATTCTTCTTTCTCTCTTTCTCTTAAAGCCTGTGATGAAAAATGACCCCCCCCTAACTATTGGTTGTTGGAATATGGGAACAACATCTGAGAGTGTTTAGGCCTATATGTAAATGTAATCTTAAATTGATTATACGTTAATGTATTTCCTGTCTTGAAGGTAATACGTCATGACATTGCATGTGTTGCAAAATCTATACCTATGTAGCTATGCAAAATGGCAATCCTGCATAGTTGTGTAGCAAAAATATGCAGATGTGTTCAGCCCCACAATTAATTATTAGCCAGCAGCATACCACCCTGCATTCCACTAATGACTTGCCTTTGAAGTTAATAAGCAGGGTTGATCCTGGATGGGAGACCAGATACTGCTGGAAGTGGGTTTTGAGGGCCAGTAGGAGGCACTCTTTCCTCTTCTGTAAAAAACATTGCCCTGTGTAGGGTGCGGTCTTTGGGATTGGGATGTTAAACGGGTCCTATCTGTGGTCACTAAAGATCCCATGGCACTTATCGTAAGAGTAGGGGTGTTAACCCTGGTGTCCTGGTTAACTTCCCAACCTGGCCACCTACTGTAATCATCTGCATCTTCCAATTGGCTCATTCCTCACCCATTTAACTATTCCCCAGGTCGTTGCTGTAAATGAGAATGTGTTCTCAGTCAACTTACCTGGATGCGTTTTTGCGTTGTGAACGTGAATCATAAATACGGCTTTAATGTCTCGGCCCTGAGGTGGTCTTTCTAAGCATCGGTGTAAGGCATTGAGGCAACGTTGTGTGGTGGTTGTTTGTTCACTGGTAATGGCCTGAAGTTGTCTTCCATCAATGATACAACGTAGCCTAGTGGTCTAAAGTACTCCATCGGTACAAACACTCTGAACATGCACGTGAAACGTTGGTTTGACCACTCACTTTCTTCTTCCATTGGGCAAAATTGTAAATTTCAGGTGTGGCAGTTGACAGGACATTGCAATGTTCCCCCTTAGCAACTCTCTCACTCTCTCTCTCACTTTTCCCAACAGCCTCCTAATTTCCCCGTTAACAATGTAATCAGCTATTCATAGAAACCTTGGCCCACAGCAAGAGAAGGAAAGAGAAAGGGAGAGGGGGAAGAGAGAGCGAGAGAGAGAGAGAGAGAAGTAAATATGGGGAAGAGAGGGAAATAAAGGGAAAGAGAGGGAGAGGGGAAGAGAGGAAGTATCTTGATGAATTATACAAGAGCGGCAGTATTCAAAGCAAAAAAGCAAGCACACTCTCTCACATAAACGCACACACACGAACACACAATTGGGGCCAGAGAGGGAGTTAGGGGGCTGGATTAGTCAGCTTGGCTTTATGCAGCTGAAAGCTAAACGCCATGCTCTTTAAAACCCATTCCTTAAGTAAGCATCTGCTGGGAGACACAGGAATTAGCATCTTGCATGCTAGTTGGTAGGATAAGTTTCGTGAATGAGTTTGCAGACTCCTTCTGCTGCTTGGACGTGTACAGTATGCATTGTTGTTGATGCCCAGCTAGCACATAATGTTCTGAGAACCACATGTTTCTTAGAGCATGGTGACAGCATGGTTGCCCTATGGTTATTTTGCACACAACCTTCCCACCATCTTCTGGAAATGGTGCAGGATACCCAGCTAGCACGCAACGTTCTGAGATGGGAATATTTCTTAGCTGGGAATTTCAGTACTTGAGTGTAAATTTCCTAAAAGTTTCCTCATGGTTCTAATTAAAGACATTTTCTCAGACCATTCAGAGAACGTTAACCTTTTCACACATACCAACAAATGGGTGTGATCATTCTACAGTGGTCCCTGCAGCGTACGCTCAAACCAATGTGATTAGAACGTCCAGTTTCGATTGACGCAACAGTCAGCATTTGAGCTAGCCAAACTGTTTTTCACAGAAACATTTTGCACAAACACAGTCCTACAAATGTATGTCCTGAATGTGACACGTTAATTTTTGGATGCAATGTTCAGACATTCACAGAAGTAGCAACAGCATAACACAATCATCCAAACCGGAAAATGTAGGCTACATTAGTCCTTGCGCTAACTGAGGAAAAATTGAAGTAACACAAGTCTTCATATTTAGATAATTCTCGGCTGACAGAAACCACAATATGAATTTGCTAATAGCAATAACTATTTACAATTCATCACATCACGGGTGAGCTCACATTGCTCGAAATAATTGTGTAAAATACTTTCTAAAAATCTAAAGTAATCCGATGACGGGTAGTTTGTGCGCCACCATATTTGTTTTTTTGCGTCAACCAAAGACAAGAAGGGGAGACAAGATGACTTTTGTCTGTTAGCAGTCTGCATGTTGAAGGGGTGTGTCGTCTACGATCATTCACTTCCGGAAGTTTACTTGAAAGATGAGTGAACCATACCTTCACCTCATTATAACATATTTGGTCTGACAGATGTTTACATGACACCCAGATTGCATTGAATAATGTCAACAAACATGGCGCCACACGTAGCTGGCAAATGCCTTAAAGTGCCTTGAAAGGTTGGCCATGGCTCACATCAACACCATCATCCCAGAAACCCTAGACCCACTCCAATTTGCATACCGCCCCAACAGATCCACAGATGATGCAATATCCATTGCACTCCACACTGCCCTTTCCCACCTGGACAAAAGGAACACCTATGTCAGAATGCTATTCATTGACTACAGCTCAGCGTTCGACACCATAGTGCCCTCAACACTCATCAATAAGCTAAGGACCCTGGGACTAAACACCTCCCTCTGCAACTGGATCCTAGACTTCCTGACGGGCCGCTCCCAGGTGGGAAGGGTAGGTAACAACACATCCGCCACGCTGATCCTCAACACAGGGGCCCATCAGGGGTGTGTGCTTAGTCCCCTCCTGTACTCCCTGTTCACTCATGACTGCACGGCCAGGCACAACTCCAACACCATCATTAAATTTGCCGATGACACAACAGCGGTAGGCCTGATCACCGACAATGACGAGACAGCCTATAGGGAGGAGGTCAGAGACCTGGATGTGCAGTGCCAGGACAATAACCTCTCCCTCAACGTGATCAAGACAAAGGAGATGATTGTGGACAACAGGAAAAAGAGGCCCGAGCGCACCCCCATTCTCATCGACAGGGCTGCAGGGGAGCAGGTTGAGAGCTTCAAGTTCCTTGGCATCCACATCAGCAACAAACTAACATGGTCCGAACACACCAAGACAGTCATGAAGAGGGCACGACAAAACCTATTCCCCCTCAGGAGACTGAAGAGGTTTGGCATGGGTCCTCAGATCCTCAAAAAGTTCTACAGCTGGACCATCGAGAGCATCCTGACTGGTTGCATCACTGCCTGGTATTGCAATTGCTCGGCCTCCGACCACAAGGCACTACAGAGGGTAGTGCGTTTCGGCCCAGTACATCACTGGGGCCAAGCTTCCTGCCATCCAGCACCTCTATACCAGGCGGTGTCAGAGGAAGGCCCTAAAAGATGTCAGACTCCAACCACCGTAGTCATAGACTGTTCTCTCTGCTACCGCACGGCAAACGGTAGCGCCGGAGCGCCAAGTCTAGGTCCAAGAGTCTTCTAAACAGCTTCTACCCCCAAGCCATAAGACTCCTGAACATCTAGTCAAATGGCTACCCAGACTATTTGCAGTGCCCCCCCCCCTCACCCCCTCTTTACACCACTGCTACTCTCTGTTGTCATCTATGCATAGTCACATTAATAACTCTACCTACATGTACACACTACCTTAAATGACCGGTGCCCCCGCACATTGACTCTGTATCGGTACCCGCCTGTATATAGTCTCGCTGTTGTCATTTCACTGCTGCTCTTCAATTACTTGTTACTTTTATCTCTTATTCTTACCTGTAATTTTTGAAACTGCATTGTTGGTTAGGGGCTCATAAGTAAGCATTTCACTGTAAGCTCTACACCTGTTGTATTCGGCGCATGTGACTAATAACATTTGAATTGATTTGATGAGTGTCTAGTTTGAGAAACAGATGCCTTACAAGTCCTCAACTGGCAGCTTCATTAAATAGCACCCTCAAAACACCAGTCTCAACGTCAACAGTGAAGAGGCGACTCCGGGATGCTGGCCTTCTAGGCAGAGTTCCTCTGTCCAGTGTCTGTGTTATTTTGCCCATATTAATTTTTTATTTTTATTTGCCAGTCTGAGATATGGCTTTTTCTTTGCAACTCTGCCTAGAAGGCCAGCATCCCGGAGTCGCCTCTTCACTGTTGACGTTGAGACTGGTGTTTTGCGGGTACTATTTAATGAAGCTGCCATTGTTCTCGAGTTCTCGTGAATTGGCACAGCCCAAAAACCGTTCTTAAAATCCATTACTGAGAAAATGTTAGCAGATGTTGGGATGGAAGACAATGGCTTGGAAGGGTCAGCCACTATGGGTGCTACATTTTTAGCTCTATTGTTCACACCACTAAGGTCAACTGTTACCCTATATCCTTCACCCTTCGCTACAGGAAACGTAGGACTGTTACAGCAGCTTGCCTGTTTCACCAAAATTCCTCTCTCCACAAATACTGCCACATCCTCTCCTATAGCTATCTCAGCATCTCTCCTGATGGGGTATTGTTTCTGTGGGGGAGGAGGCTCTGGTTCACAGTCTTTCAAAAACCTGCAATCCAATCTATCAATAGTCATATGTATCCCATTTTGAGTCAAGTTTTGCAAATTCTACCTGTCGTACTTGTGGTGGGTACTCCATCTTCCCTTGTGTAAACACCCATGCTCCAGGGAACATAGCCACAATGTCTAAACCCAATATGGCTTCCTTGACCGGAGCTACTCTTCATTTTGCTGACATTGTTACACAACCAAAGTCAATCGGCAACAGAATAGTGCCGCATGCTGTTTGTTGCACTCCTGAAATCCCATGATAGGGTGCTTTAGCTTCAAATTCAAAATGTTCGGTGATAGAATTTAATTGTGATAGTCTAACAACAGGGCCTTTTTCTGCCCTGTTAGATGGGCAAATTGCTCTACCAGCTCATCTTATGGCTATTGGGGCAGATGGCCTCAGCCTTTGATCTTCCCCCTAGGGCTGTCTTGTGTCCATTTACAGTTGGAAGTTTACATACACCTAAGCCAAACACATTTAAACTCAGTTTTTCACAATTCCTGACATTTAATCCGAGTAAAAATTCCCTATCTTAGGTCAGTTGGGATCACATTCTTAAAATAAAGTGGTGAAATGTCAGAATAATAGGAGAGAGAATGATTTATGTCAGCTTTTATTTCTTTCATCACACTCCCAGTGGGTCAGAAGTTTACATACACTCAATTAGTATTTGATAGCAGTGCATTTAAATAGTTTTATTTGGGTCAAACGTTTTCGGTAGCCGTCCACAAGCCTCCCACAATAAGTTGGGTGAATTTTGGCCCATTCCTCCTGACAAAGCTGGTGTAACTGAGTCAGGTTTGTAGGCCTCCTTGCTCGCACACACTTTTTCAGTTATGCCCACAAAAGTTATATAAGATTGAGGCAGGGCTTTGTGATGCCCACTCCAATACCTTGACTTTGTTGTCCTTAAGCCATTTTGCCACAACTTTGGAAGTATGCTAGGGGTCATTGTCCATTTGGGAGACCCATTTGCTTTCAGTCAGGAAGCTTTAACTTCCTGACTGATGTCTTGAGATGTTGCTTCAATATATCCACATAATTTTCTTCCTCATGATGACATCTATTTTGTGAAGTGCACCAGTCCCTCCTGCAGCAAAGCACCCCCACAACATGATGCCGCCACCCACGTGCTTCAAGTTTGGGATGGTGTTCTTCGGCTTGCAAACCTCCCCCTTTTTCTTACAAACATAACGATGGTCATTATGGCCAAACAGTTCTATTTTTGTTTCATCAGACCAGAAGACATTTCAGCAGTGGCTTCTTCCTTGCTGAGCAGTCTTTCAGGTTATGTCGATATAGGACTCGTTTTACTGTGGATATAGATACTTTTGTACCAGTTTCCCCCAGCATGTTCACAAGGTCCTTTGTTGTTGTTCTGGGATTGATTTGCACTTTTTGCACCAAAGTACGTTCATCTCTAGGAGACAGAACGCGTCTCTTTCCTGAGCGGAAAGACGGCTGCGTGGTCCCATGGTGTTTATATTTGCGTACTATTGTTTGTACAGATGAACATGGTACCTTCAGGCGTTTGGAAATTGCTCCCAAGGATGAATCAGACTTGTGAAGGTCTCCAATCTTTTTTAATGAAGCTGCCAGTTGAGGACTTGTGAGGTGTCAAATCAAATCACATTCTGTTGGTCCCATACACATGGTTTACAACAGATGTTAATGCGAGTGTAGCAAAATGCTCGTGCTTCTAGTTCCGACTATGCAGTAATATCTAACAAGTAATCTGACAAATCTGACAACTACCTAATACAAACAAATGTAAAGAATAGAATGAATGAATAGGATGAATAGAATATGTACATGTAAATATATGGATTAGCGATGCCGTGCGGCATAGGCAAGATGCAGTAGAAGGTAGAATACAGTATATACATATGAGATGAGTAATGTAGGATACGTAAACATTATTAAAGTGGCGTTATTTAAAAAAAAATGTATTTAACTTCTACCGAGTCAGAAACCCGGATCCGGGAGCACCCCCCACCCCCCACCAGTAATGCTGAATAGCATAGCTAGCATAGCGTCACAAGTAAATAGTAGCATCTAAATATCATTCAATCACAAGTCCAAGATACCAGATGAAAGATCCACTTCTTGTGAATCCAGCAATCATTTCTGATTTTTAAAATGTTTTACAGGGAAGACACAATATGTAAATCTATTAGCTAACCACGTTAGCACCTAAAGACACCATTTTTCTTTGTCCGCCATCTTTTATTCGTCCATCAACACCAGTAGCTATCACCAATTCGGCCAAACTAAAGATATTGATAGCCACTAACCAAGAAAAAACCTCATCAGATGACAGTCTGATAACATATTTATTGTATAGGATAGTTTTTGTTAGAAAAATCTGCATATTTCAGGTAGAAATCATAGTTTACAATTGCACCCACCATCACAACTCGACTAGAATAAACTACAGAGAGCAACGTGTATTACCAATTTACTCATCATAAAACATTTCATAAAAATAGACAAAGCATACGCGAATGGAAAGACACAGATCTTGTGAATTCAGACAATATTTCAGATTTTCTAAGCGTTTTACAGCGAAAACACAATAAATCGTTATATTAGCATACCACATGTGCACATACGTTACCCCAGCATTGAATCCAAGGCAACGGGAGCGATAACAGTTATGATCACCAAAATATATTAATTTTTTCACTAACCTTCTCAGAATTCTTCCGATGACACTCCTGTAACATCATATTACACACATACATATAGAGTTTGTTCGAAAATGTGCATATTTAGCCACAAAAAAACGTGGTTATACAATGTAGAATAGTAGCAAAACTGGCCTGAAAATGTCGGTGCGCTATCTTTGAGAGTGATCTAGTCTAATACGATAGCTAATCATAAACGTGACTAAAAAATACAGGGTTGACAGGAATCGAAAGACAAATTAGTTCTTAATGCAATCGCTGACTTACATTTCTAAAATTATCCTTACTGTGCAATACCGGGTCGCGCCAAAGCGAAGCTACATCATAACAAACATGGCGATATGATGCGTTTAAAATTTTTCAACAGAAACAGCGATTTATCATCATAAATAGTGTCCTACCTGTGAGCTGTTCTTCCATCAGAATCTTGGCCAATGTATCCTTTCTCCGGTCTAATCGTCTTTTGGTCGAAAGATGTCCTCTTGTCCACGTCGAAATGGCCAACTAACGTTCGGTATGTACAGGAAAGCGTGCCCAGCTCATGGAAGAGCGTTGCACAAATAAATGTCCTCAAAATCGCACTAAACGGATATAAATTGCTATAAAACGGTTTAAATTAACTACCTTATGATGTTTTTAACACCTATAACAAGTAAAAACATGACCGGCGATATATAAGTGGCTAAACCAACGCTTGGAAAGAGAGAGAGTCCGACGTCCATCTTGCGTGAGGCGCAGCGGGAAAAGAACTGGTTAGCATCCGGGTCTTTTCTGATTTATAGTGGCCCGTGATCGCGCAATCGACTCCATTCAAATTGTCACCTCTTACTGACATCTAGAGGAAGGCATGGGCAGTGTTTGTATCCTCATAGGATTTACAGGGACTTTAAAACTGACCTGGGACCAGAGGCCAAAATGTCTGAAATCTCACTCCATATCAGGAAAAGTGCTGTAGAATGGGTTCTGTTTCACTCAGAGACATAATTCAAACGGCTATAGAAACTAGAGAGTGTTTTCTATCCAATAATAACTATAATATGCATATTGTACGAGCAAGAATTGAGTATGAGGCAGTTTAATTTGGAGACGATAAATGCTAATGTTGAAACAGAACCCCCTATATTGAGAAAAGGTTAAGTCCATTTATTTAAGCGGGCATAGATTTGAGTCTGTATGTTGGCAGCAGCCTATATGTTAGCGATGGCTGTTTAACATTTAAGTCATTTAGCAGACGCTCTTATCCAGAGCGACTTACAAATTGGTGCATTCACCTTATGATATCCAGTGGAACAACCACTTTACAATAGTGCATCTAACTCTTTTAAAGGGGGGGGGGGGGTTAGAAAGATTACTTTATCCTATCCTAGGTATTCCTTAAAGAGATGGGGTTTCAGGTGTCTCCGGAAGGTGGTGATTGACTCCGCTGACCTGGCGTCGTGAGGGAGTTTGTTCCACCATTGGGGTGCCAGAGCAGCGAACAGTTTTGACTGGGCTGAGCGGGAACTGTACTTCCTCAGAGGTAGGGAGGCGAGCAGGCCAGAGGTGGATGAACGCAGTGCCCTTGTTTGGGTGTAGGGCCTGATCAGAGCCTGAAGGTACGGAGGTGCCGTTCCCCTCACAGCTCCGTAGGCAAGCACCATGGTCTTGTAGCGGATGCGAGCTTCAACTGGAAGCCAGTGGAGAGAGCGGAGGAGCGGGGTGACGTGAGAGAACTTGGGAAGGTTGAACACCAGACGGGCTGCGGCGTTCTGGATGAGTTGTAGGGGTTTAATGGCACAGGCAGGGAGCCCAGCCAACAGCGAGTTGCAGTAATCCAGACGGGAGATGACAAGTGCCTGGATAAGGACCTGCGCCGCTTCCTGTGTGAGGCAGGGTCGTACTCTGCGAATGTTGTAGAGCATGAACCTACAGGAACGGGTCACCGCCTTGATGTTAGTTGAGAACGACAGGGTGTTGTCCAGGATCACGCCAAGGTTCTTAGCACTCTGGGAGGAGGACACAATGGAGTTGTCAACCGTGATGGCGAGATCATGGAACGGGCAGTCCTTCCCCGGGAGGAAGAGCAGCTCCGTCTTGCCGAGGTTCAGCTTGAGGTGGTGATCCGTCATCCACACTGATATGTCTGCCAGACATGCAGAGATGTGCAGAGATTTAACAGTCTGATGGCCTTGAGATAGAAGCTGTTTTTCAGTCTCTCGGTCCCAGCTTTGATGCACCTGTACTGACCCTGCCTTCTGGATGATAACGGGGTGAACAGGCAGTGGCTCGGCTGGTTGTTGTCCTTGATGATATTTTTG
The DNA here is from genome assembly GCF_045679555.1 of Salvelinus alpinus. NCBI lineage: Eukaryota > Metazoa > Chordata > Actinopteri > Salmoniformes > Salmonidae > Salvelinus > Salvelinus alpinus. The sequence continues at coordinate 69,019,900 of NC_092094.1, forward strand.
ACCTTCCTATGACATTGGGTGCTGTAGGTGTCCTGGAGGGCAGGTAGTTTGCCCCGATGATGCGTTGGGTAGACCGCACTACCCTCTGGAGATCCTTGCGGTTGAGGGCGGTGCAATTGCCGTACCAGGCGGTGATACAGCCCGACAGCATGCTCTCGACTGTGCATCTGTAAAAATGTGTGATTGTTTTTGACAAGCCAAATTTCTTCATCCTCCTGAGGTTGAAGAGGCGCTGTTGCGCCTTCTTCACCACGCTGTCTGTGTGGGTGGACCATTTCAGTTTGTCAGTAATATGTACGCCGAGGAACTTAAAACTTTCCACCTTCACCGCTACTGTCCCGTCGATGTGGATAGGGGGCTGCTCCCTCTGCTGTTTCCTGTAGTCCACGATCATCTCCTTTGTTTGTTGACGTTGAGTTAGAGGTTATTTTCCTGACATCACACTCTGAGGGCCCTCACCTCCTCCCTGTAGGCAATCTCTTCGTTGTTGGTTATCAGGCCTACCACTGTCGTCTCGTCTGCAAACTTGATGATTGAGTTGGAAGCGTGCATGGCCACGCAATCATGGGTGAACAGGGAGTACAGGAGAGAGCTGAGAACGCACCCTTGTGGGGCCCCAGTGTTGAGGATCAACGGGGTGGAGATGTTGTTTCCTACCTTCACTTCCTGGGGACGGCCCGTCAGAAATTCCAGGACCCAGTTGCACAGGGCGGGGTCGAGACCCAGTGTCTCGAGCTTAATGACGAGTTTGGAGGGTACTATGGTGTTAACTTCTACTTGCATCCCGGATCCGGGAGCACCCCCATCAGTAAGAAAAGCTGACTAGCATAGCCTAGCATAGCGCCACAAGTAAATACTAGCATCTAAATATCATTAAATCACAAGTCCAAGACACCAGATGAAAGATACAGATCTTGTGAATCCAGCCATCATTTCTGATTTTTAAAATGTTTTACAGGGAAGACACAATATGTAAATCTATTAGCTAACCACGATAGCAAAAGACACAACTTTTTTTTCTCCACCATTTTTTTCCTGCATAGGTAGCTATCACAATTTCGACCAACAGCTGAGCTGTAATCAATGAACAGCATTCTTACATAGGTATTCCTGTTGTCCAGATGGGATAGGGCAGTGTGCAGTGTGATGGCGATTGCATCGTTAGTGGACATATGGAGGCGGTAAGCAAATTGGAATGGGTCTAGGGTATCAGGTAGGGTGGAGGTGATATGATCCTTGACTAGTCTCTCAAAGCACTTCATGATGACAGAAGTGCGTGCAATGGGGCGATAGTCATTTAGTTCAGTTACCTTTGCTTTCTTGGGAACAGGAACAATGGTGGCCGTCTTGAATCATGTGGGGACAACAGACTGGGATAGGGATTGGTTGAATATGTCTGTAAACACACCAGCCAGCTGGTCTGCACTTTCTTTGAGAACGCGGCTAGGGATGCCGTCTGTGCCGGCAGTCTTGCGGGGCTTAACACGTTTAAATGTTATACTCACGTTGGCAATGGAGAAGGAGAGCCCACATGCTTTGGTAGCGGGCCATGTCAGTGGCACTGTATTGTCCTCAAAGCCAACAAAGAAATTGTTTAATTTGTCTGGGAGCAAGACATCGATGTCCGCGACGGGGCAGGTTTTCTTTTTGTAATCCGTGATTGACTGTAGACCCTGCCACATACGTCTCATGTTTGAGCCGTTGAATTATAACTCTACTTTATCTCTATACTGACGCTTTGCTTGTTTGATTGCTTTGCGTAGGGAATAGCTGCATTGTTTGTATTCGGTCATGTTTCCGGTCTCCTTGCCATGATTAAAAGCGGTGGTTCGCGCTTTCAGTTTTGCACGAACGCTGCCATTAATCCACAGTTTCTGGTTATGGAAGGTTTTAATAGTCACAGCGGGTACAACATCTCCGATGCACTTGCTAATAAACTCGCTCACAGAGTCAGCGTATACATCAATGTTGTTGTCTGAGGCCCTCCGGAGCATATCCCAGGCCACGTGATCCAGGCAATCTTGAAGCGTGGAGTCCGATTGGTCAGACCAGCGTTGTATGGACCTGAGCACGGGCGTTTCCTGTTTTAGTTTCTGTCTATAGGCTGGGAGCAACAAAATGGATTCATGGTTAGATTTGCCGAAGGCAGGGCACGGGAGGGCTTTGTATGCATCGCGGAAGTTCGAGTAGCAATGATCCAGAATTCTGCCAGCTCGTGTCACGGATTCGATATGCTGATATAATTTAGGGAGTATTGATCTTAGGGTAGCTTTGTTAAAAATCCCCAGCTACAATGAATGCAGCCTCAGGATGTATGGTTTCCAGTTTACATGGAGTGAAGTTCTTTCAGGCCCGACGAGGTATCTGCTTGGGGGGGATATACACGGCTGTGACTATAATCGAAGAGAATTCTCTTGGAAGATAATGTGGTCGGCTGTAACGGCAGTGTAACAGGGATCGGACCAACACGCAGCGTAGCCAGTGCTCAACATGTTTAATAAAACGATAAACAGTGAACACTTAACACGATACAAAATAACAAATGTGGCAAACCGATACAGCCCTATCTGGTGCAGAGAAAACACAAAGACAGGAAACAACCACCCACCAACCCCAACACAAAACAAGCCACCTATATATGATTCCCAATCAGAGACAACACAAAACACCTGCCTCTGATTGAGAACCATATTAGGGCAAACATAGAAACAGACAAACTAGACACACAACATAGAATGCCCACCCAGCTCACGTCCTGACCAACACTAAAACAAGCAAAACACACAAGAACTATGGTCAGAACGTGACATCGGCATTTGATTGCAAGGAATTCTAGGTCAGGTGAACAAAAGGACTTGAATTCCTGTATGTTGTTGTGATTACACCATGAGTCGTTAATCATAAGACATCCAGCCCCGCCCTTCTTCTTACCAGAGAGATGTATGTTTCTGTCGGAGCGATGCGTGAAGAAACCGGGTGGCTGTACCGACTCTGACAACGTATCCCGAGTGAGCCATGTTTCCGTGAAACAGAGAATGTTACAATCTCTGATGTCTCTCTGGAAGGCAACTCGTGCCCTAATTTCATCCACCTTGTTATCTAGAGATTGGACATTGGTGAGAAATATGCTAGGAAGCAGTGGATGGTGTGCTTACCTTCTGAGTCTGACCAGTAGGCCGCTCCGTCTGCCTCTCCTGCGGCGACCGCGTTGTTTTTAGGGTCGGCCTCTGGGATAAGATCGCATGTCCAGGGTGGAGGTTCGAAACAAAGGATCCGCTTCGGGAAAGACGTATTCCTGGTCGTAATGATGGTAAGTTGACATCGCTTTTATATCCTTGAATTCCTGTATGTTGTTGTGATTACACCATGAGTCGTTAATCATAAGACATCCAGCCCCGCCCTTCTTCTTACCAGAGAGATGTATGTTTCTGTCGGAGCGATGCGTGAAGAAACCGGGTGGCTGTACCGACTCTGACAACGTATCCCGAGTGAGCCATGTTTCCGTGAAACAGAGAATGTTACAATCTCTGATGTCTCTCTGGAAGGCAACTCGTGCCCTAATTTCATCCACCTTGTTATCTAGAGATTGGACATTGGTGAGAAATATGCTAGGAAGCAGTGGATGGTGTGCTTACCTTCTGAGTCTGACCAGTAGGCCGCTCCGTCTGCCTCTCCTGCGGCGACCGCGTTGTTTTTAGGGTCGGCCTCTGGGATAAGATCGCATGTCCAGGGTGGAGGTTCGAAACAAAGGATCCGCTTCGGGAAAGACGTATTCCTGGTCGTAATGATGGTAAGTTGACATCGCTTTTATATCCAATAGTTCTTCCCGGCTGTATGTAATAACACTTGATGATTTTCTGGGCTAGCAATGTAAGTACATAAAAAAACAAATAACTGCGAGGCAACCATCTCTGTCGGCGCCATCTTGCAATGTCTGTTTGTCATTTACAACATTAACAATGTCTACACTGTATTTCTGATCAATTTGATGTTATTTTAATTGACAAAAAATGTAGTCATTCAAAGACAAGAACATTTCTAGGTGAACCCAACCTTTTTAACGGTAGTGTACATGTAGGTATAGGTAAAGTGACTATGCATAGATAATAAACAGAGAGTATCAGCAAAACTCTAAACACGAAAAGACAAAAACACATGCAAAATGTAAGAAAAAAGACATTGGGCTGCATCCTGCCTCTTATTTTGGTCTGGCCACAGCACCTCATCTACATCACAAGCGATGTTCTCCCTGGCTAAACAGCGGGGAAAGAATCTTCTGGAGTGACGATCCAGCCGCAGAAAGCCCCCACATCAGCTACACCACATGCATCCTCCATTGCCTGGAGAAGAGGCATGCGAGCGGGGGGAAGCCGGTCATACATCTTCATTTTGGTTTAGGAATGGGGAATATGGTGGGAGGTATAGAACAATACATTGTGGGTGGTCGATGAACCAGTTGCGGACCAGAGCAGCCTGGTGGAAACTCACGTTGTCCCAGATGACAACATACCTGGGCTGCTCTGGTTCACCCCTCTGCTCGGCTGGAATGAGGATGCCATGTAGTGTGTCCAGGAATTTGATGAGAAGGGCGGTGTTATAGGGATCAAGCTTAGCATGGTGATGGAGAATGCCTTGCTGGCTAACGGCTGCGCAAATGGTGATATTCCCTCCACGCTGTCCAGGGACATTCACAATGGCACGGTGGCCAATAATGTTCCGTCCCCTTCTTTTGATAGAGTTTATCTTGGCTATCCTCAAACATTTGCCTAGCTGATGGGTCCAATTTGATCCTCTTGTTTTGATGTGTTTTGACTGATGTCATGTCTATGCTAATAAGGCAAACATGTGGTAGCTAACCAACAACTATAAAAATGTATTTGAGAGACAGGCGCTCATTTTGCAAATGTATTTATGTTTTCAATAAACATTTGGAGACTAAATATAGTTTACATGTTGTCAAAAGTCTAAGCCAACCCCGTCTGTTTTGCCCCATTGTTGCGCATACATCGGTTTTGTTGCTAAATAACCAACCCTTCTAGAGCAACTCTGCAAAAAATGATTGACTGGGTCTGTAGCAACATGACCAAAATAACTAACAACCACATTTTTGTCCAGACTATATCTTCTGGTGGAAGGTGGTGGTACTTATCAAAATAACATTTTAATAAAAATATGTACACAGTAAAACATTTCATGTGGTTTTTACAGTAAATCTCTGGCAGCACAGCAGCCAGTAGGTTACTGTAAATTTACAGTAGAATACTGGCAGCACAGAAGCCAGTAAAGTACTGTAGATTTACAGGACCTTTACTGAAACACAAATATACAGCATATAACTGTAACACCTGACTACAGAAACTGCTGTATTTCAAAAATGTACAGTGCATTACTGGAAGTACAGTGGTTAGTATACTGTTACAGATTTACAGTGCAGGCAGCGAATGCCAACTATGGGTAATATTTCTGTTACATGTATTTGATATCGGTATTTCAATACGTTCAATGTCCATTTTGTATTTCACTGGCCTGAAGTACAATTCATGTATTTTGTAACAGCTTAATAAGAATACATATATTTTGTATTTTCTAATACAAAACAAACTTGCAAGTAGCCCGCTTAACTACAACATCATTCTCGGTAACAGTAAAAAATGTACTTGCTATGACTGTTATATGTTCTTGTTTATCTACCTTAGTTTAATGCACTGACTGTAAGTCACTCTGAACAAGAGCATCTGCTAAATGGCCAAAATGTAAAAGTTTAAATTAACACTTGCAAACCACACTACTGGGTACTATTTTAATGGGTGCCGCCCCCCAAACAAGGCCAAATTTGGTCAAAATGCAAATAGTTTGAGGGCAGAGCTGATTAGAATAATACCCAGCAGTGTGCTTTGCAAGTGTTCATTTTTACATTTACATTTTGGTCATTTAAGCAGATGCTCTTGTCCAGTGCATTAAACTAAGGTTGATAAACAAAAAGTCACCGTCATAGCAAGTAAAACGTTTCTGTAACCGTTATTGAGAATGTTGTTGTAGTTAATAATACGTTGGACTTCAAGGTGTTTTATTTTCGTAACAAAATACTTTTTTTATGTAGTTTTGCCAAGTATGTTAATGTGATATTCACAGTGACTTGCTGCCATCTTCCTGTAAGTTGCTGTAGTATATGAGCAGTGATACAGTACAACACTGTAAAATCAGCCTAATTTACTGTAAGTAAGTAAATGCCACTGTGATCATAATGTCATAACTGTAATTACATGGCTTTGGTGCAAGGAGGTTGGCTGCTAAATATGTGTAGATTAGAGCATATTTGGTGTTTCATATCACTTGCACTTTCAGAGGCCTAAACAAAGGTTTACAATCTGGCTGTGATTATAGGGGAAAGAAAACATGCCAAAACGGACTTGTCAAAACACTCACCCGGGTAAAGGTTCAAGACTTGCTACCACTTTCATCTGTCCCCAACATACATTAAATTGTTTTTTATTTGTTTTTTATTTTCCATTTAACCTTTATTTAACTAGGCATGTCATTTAACAAATTCTTATTTACAATGACGGCCTATCAAAAGGCAAAAGCCCTCCTGTGGGAACGGGGCCTGGGATACAATAGAAATAGAGGAGAAAACACACATCACAACAAGAGAGACAACACAACACCACATAAAGAGAGACCTAAGACAACAACATAGCAAGGCAGCAACACATGACAACACAGCATGGTAGCAACACAACATAACAACAACATGGTAACAACACAACATGGTAGCAGCACCAAACATGGTACAAACATTATTGGGCACAGACAACAGCACAAAGGTTAAGAAGGTAGAGACAACAATACATCATACAAAGCAGCCACAACTGTCGGTAAGAGTGTCCATGATTGAGTCTTTGAATGAAGAGATTAAGATAAAACTGTCCAGTTTGAGTGTTTGTTGCAGCTCGTTCCAGTCGCTAGCTGCTGCGAACTGAAAAGAGGAGCGACCCAGGGATGTGCGTGCTTTGGGGACATTTAACAGAATGTGCCTGGCAGAACGGGTGTTGTATGTGGAGGATGAGGGCTGCAGTAGGTATCTCAGATAAGGGGGAGTGAGGCCTAAGAGGGTTTTATAAATAAGCATCAACCAGTGGGTCTTGGGACGGGTATACAGAGATGACCATTTTACAGAGGAGTATAGAGTGCAGTGATGTGTCCTATAAGGAGCATTGGTGGCAAATCTGTTGGCCGAATGGTAAAGAACATCTAGCCGCTCGAGAGCACCCTTACCTGCCAATCTATACATTATGTCTCCGTAATCTAGGATGGGTAGGATGATCATCTGAATCAGGGTTAGTTTGGCAGCAGGGGTGAAAGAGGAGCGATTACGATAGAGGAAACCAAGTCTAGATTTAACTTTAGCCTGCAACTTTGATATGTGCTGAGAGAAGGACAGTGTAAGAGAATGCTGTACTCCACAGAATACAGTACCATACTGTATTTTTGGAATCTAAAAACCTTGTTATATAAATCTACAATAACTTACTGGCTACTGTGTCTAGCCATACTCCCAAGTACTCCAAAGTTAGGGCACTACTACCACATGTCAGTTCAATTTGTATAGCATTCTCACTAACAAGTGCAACAAATATAGCCACGTACAAGGCATGCCTCGGAAAATATGTTCATGAGCCAACGATTCTTTCCCTCCCACAACATTTTTCCACAAGGCACCATAACTTACAGAACGCTGCAGTAAATATACAGCAAAACGGTACTTTATTGTTAAATGATGTTGTAATAAAGTTAGAGCAATTGCTAACAATGAATATGGAATTATATTTTACAGCATACAAATTCTATTTTTTTGCACTTGCAGGCCCTTAAGAAAGGCTTCTAAGCTGACAGTGACTACTCGGCAAACAGATCAAAAGAACAGGGCAAAACTTTTGACACTTACTGCCGCTTTGATCGGTCTCCTATACAGTACACCATACAACATTAGATAACTGCTACCACATTTCAGTTAAATTGGTACATCACTCTCACTAAGAGGTGCACCAAGTATAGCCTCTTACAAGGGACACCTCAAAATATGTTAATGAGCCATAAACAACAATACCATGCACCCACTAGTATTCAAAAGGTTTATGGCACTCCAAAAATGGTACTTTAGTCTGTAGTGGTACTGAATTATAGTAAATAAGTGGCAGCACAGTAGCCAGTAAGTTATTGTAGATTTATATAACAAGGTTTTTAGATTCCAAAAATACAGTATGGGACTGTATTCTGTGGAGTACAGCATTCTCTCAATTTTTATTTAACCTTTATTTTAACAGGGAAAACATATTGAGACCTAGATCTCTTTTACAGAGGTGCTCTGTATACACAACATAACTATAGACGTTATACCCAGACATATACACATTAATGTACAGAAATACAGTCATGCGAAGCACAAAATGTGACTCACCACCTGGATTCGGTATTATGTAGCCAAACTCACTTTTGAGAAAATGGCCTTTGATTGTTTTGGTATCTAGTGATCTAGTATCTTAGCTAGCTAACATTAGGCTCTAACTAGAAAAGCAAACGGCTCTGGGAAACGAATAACGTAAACTCACCCCATTCAGTACAAATGTGTGCAAACGCAACATTCAAACGAGGCTACAAAGAAAACTAATGGGACTGTAGTGACTGTGTTGACTTCAAAATCGGGGGTGTGAACTAGGTTTCTATTCAAGTGTTGATCGACATGGTAATGGCTCTATAGTATTGGAGAAAAGTTGAAAAAACTGACCCTCCGTTACATCGTTACATCGTTACATCGTGACGTGTCATGCCGTGTCATGCCGTAACGTTATGCGTATAAAGCAACTATTTCTGTCTTACAATCTCTCTCCACCAGGTGTAGCACTTCTCTCATCCTTTAAAAACAAGAAATGAACAGTGGGGGTAAAGGGGCATGTTGTTCATCTGAAACATCCTTACGAGAGTTTGAAAACATGTATTTAGTTTCCCCTGTATACGCACAAGTTTTAAATCAGCAAGGGGTTCCTGCATAGCTATAAAATGTGACTGTAGTTTTGACACCGCTAAATCAACTGTCGGGGCAATAGTATGCATCCCAAAATTGACTCCTGTGGTACACCTTTATGTACATCGAGCAATTCTCGCTTAACCTCATCAATCACAATGGCCCGACTTCTGTCACTAAGATAAAACAGATGGAACAAATATAGCCCCTTACAAGGCACGCCTCAAAATATGTTAATGAGCCAGAGAGTCTTTCTCCGCCCACCACATTTTCCCACAATGCGCCATCATTCACAGTATGCTGCTGTAAATATACAGCAAAACAGGTAATACAGTACTTTACTGTAAAATGGTATTGTAAAATTAAAGCAATTTCTGTCATTTTACAGCAGTGTTGCGGAATGCCATTGAGCCCCCCATATTACTGTACTGTCATATAGAATAACAGTAGCTAACTGTAAATGTTTTGCTGTAAATTTACATCAATTTGTTAACGTAATTCATTGTTTTTGAATATGTTGGTAACAGTTTTATGAAAGTAATAAGGCACGTGAGGCAGTGCTGTATCATGAATACAGTCACAAGTAAATTAATTGGCTGACTGGCCCTCCGCTATCGTGTTGGACCAAACAACGCCATTTACCTGTGACTGTATTCAGAAAACCATCATGGGGGAAGTTAGGTACTATGGTAAATGTATTCATTTTATGCAAATGTATGCACATTTAAATAATTTTATAGTTCAAAAACGATTTATTTATTTAATTGTATTTAATTGACTTTTTTACAGTTGATCTAGTGTCTGTAGCTTAAACGGTTATAGAGCTGTACCATTTTGAAAACCAACCGCTATAGGCTGCCATTGACAGCTATGTTGTTTTATGCATTTTCAAATAGTTATAATGCACGGTAATAATGTTTAGTGTCAGGACTTTCCTGAAATCAGACTTTCCTGAAAAAAACATGGAACTTAATACAAAAACTGTTTTTGTATTAAGTGAAATAATAGCTTTTGTCTAAAGCCAAAGAATCCAGGAAATTCTAAAGCTAATTTGAGTTACTAGAATACTGTAGCTTTATTGATCTACTGTTCTTCAACAACAGATGTACTCACATTGGATGGGTTGATTATGATTCAAACCTTCTCTCAATCAGCCTAATACATACTCTTACATGCATCTTAAAGTTGATTGCCAAACGCCATATAAAGTCCAAAAAAGAAGAAGAAGACTGAAGGAGGAGCGATTACTAGAAACTGACTAGGTTTATTATTTTATCTGTGGATTAATTGTCAGAGTAGAGGACCTTGTGCATTTCAGGTAAAATAACAACGCAATGTTTATATCCCATGACAAATCAGCTAGCAAAAGCAAGCTAGCTAGTTAAATTGCCATACATGTTTAATGCTTTTCGACCTGTCCCCAAATGAATATATTTGGTTCAGAGCTCGTTTTGACATTTCAACCTGCATGTCATGATCACATCTGGTGTGGATGGACAAAATCAACATTTGTGCGATGGCGCATGCGGACGCACGCACGTGCCCCGGGTCTAGTCAGTAGGGTTACACCATTAAGGTACTTGGTAATGTGAACGTGTTTTTTCATCCCATTCCACTCATTTAAATGTTACTGGGAGGTAAGTTTCAAACGGCTTTACTATATACGTATATCAGTTAGGCGAGTTAAACCCACCATTATCTGTTGGGTCCCATTTCTCACCACCCCCCCCCCCCCCCTCTTTCTATCCTACTCTCTGTTTCCCCCTGATGAAGCAGAATGAAAAGATGAATCAGATGAACCTGTTCTCCAAGCAGATCGACAATAAGGAGCCGGTGAAGGGCGGCCTCATGTCCTACATCCTGACTGACCTGAAGATCCCCCTCTCCTATGAAATCCGCCTGGCCCCCATCACCACCTACAGCACAGGAGACTATGTCAGTCGCACCATCAAGTACTCAGAGCGTGAGTAGTGCCCGGTGACTGGCTTGCACCTGGAGCCAAAATGGACACTCTTTAGTTAGTGTCTAATGATAATAATAACTCATCCGTAGCTGGCCAAGCAGGGTTGGGTTCAATAGCATTTTAATTACAGTCAATTCAGAAAGTAAACCAACTTCTAATTCCAAATATTCCTATTTGAAAAGCATTTAATTTGAATTTCATTATACTTCCTGAATTGACTGGAATTGAAATGGAATTGACCCCGACCCTGTGGCCAAGTAGGCCCTTTTTGTTATGTTAATTTAGGCAATTATTTAAATACATTTTAAAATGTGTGCTACTACCAGGGTTGGGTAGGTTACTTTCTACCTGTCCAAAATTGTAATCAGTAACGTAACTTTTGGATTACCCAAACTCAGTAACGTAATCTGATTACATTCAGTTACTTTTAGATGACTTTCCCCTTAAGAGGCATTAGAAGAAGACAAAAAATGTATGTTATTAATTGAACCACATCTATTGCAGTTGAAATCAACATTAAAGTTTACATAGCTGGCCATATATGGATGTTACATTTTACTTTATGGGTTGGCTATGTAGGCTTCTTCTAACCCATTGCTTTCTACTACATATAATAATACAATTAAATGATATCTTTACATTGAAAACCAAACTCTATCAGAATTACAGTCATTCCAATTAATGTTATACCCCTTGATCTTCAAGAATAGGACTTGGAAACATGGAAGTATAGATTAGCCAAAAATCTCACATTTGGACTCATCAGACCAAAGGACAGATTTCCACCGGCGTAATCTTCATTGCTTGTGTTTATTGGCCCAAGCAAGTCTCTTATTATTATTTTTGGAGTCCTTTAGTAGTGGTTTCTTTGCATCAATTCAACCATGAAGGCCTGATTCACGCAGTCTCCTCTGAACAGTTGATGTTGAGATGTGTCTGTTGCTTGAACTCTGTGAAGAATTTATTTGGGCTGCAATTTCTGAGGCTAGTAACTGTAATGAATTTATCCTCTCAGAGGTAACTGGGTCTTCCTTTCCTGTGGCTGTCATCATGAGAGCCAGTTTCATCATAGCGCTTGATGGTTTTTGCGACTGCACTTGAACATTTTTTCAAAGTTATTGACATTTTCCGGATTGATTGACCTTCATGTCTTAAAGTAATGATGGACTGTCGTTTCTCTTTGCTTAATTGAGGTGTTTTTTTTAACTATAATATGGACTTGGTCTTTTACCAAATAGTGCTATCTTCTGTACAAGTGATTGGCTAAAACGCATTAACCTCTAACGAGCCTCTACCCCGGGTCCGGGATCACCCCCCATCCCCCCACACACTGATTAGCATAGCTAGCATAGCTTCACAAGTAGATAGTAGCATCTAAATATCATTAAATCACAAGTCCAAGACACCAGATGAAAGATACAGATCTTGTGAATAAAGCCACCATTTCAGATTTTTAAAATGTTTTACAGGGAAGACAAAATATGTAAATCTATTAGCTAAACACGTTAGCAAAATACACAATTTCTTTGTCCACCATTTTTTCTCTCCACCAGTAGCTATCACCAATTCGGCTAAACTAAGATATTGATAGCCAATAACCTATAAAGAACCTCATCAGATGACAGTCTGATAACATATTTATGGTATAGGATAGGTTTTGTTAGAAAAAAGTGCATATTTCAGGTAGAAATCACAGTTTACAATTGCACCGACCATCACAAGACGACTAGAATTACTATAGAGAGCAACGTGTATGACCAATTTACTCTTAATAAAACATTTCATAAGAATAAACAAAGCATAGCAATGGAAAGACCCAGATCTTGTGATTCCAGACAATATTTCAGATTTTCTAAGCGTTTTACAGCGAAAACACAATAAATCGATAAGTTAGCATACCACATGTGAAAACGTTACCAGAGCATCGATTCCAGCCAAAGAGCGCTATAACGTAATCACCGCCAAAATATATTAATTTTTTCACTAACCTTCTCAGAATTCTTCCGATGACACTCCTGTAACATCATTTTACAACATACATATACAGTTTGTTCGAAAAGGTGCATATTTAGCCATACAAAACCGTGGTTACACAATGAAAATACTAGGAAATCAAGCCTCAAAATGTCTGACGTCATCTTTCAGAGTGATCTAGTTTAATTGAAAGCTAATCATATACTTGACTAAAAAATACAGGGTTGACAGGAATCGAAAGACAAATTAGTTCTTAATGCAACCGCTGACTTACATTTTTAAAATTATCCTTACTTTTCAATACAGGGTTCGCCAAGTGACGCGATAACAAACAAAATGGCGAAATATGCGTTTAAAATAATTCGACAGAACAACGATTTATCATATTAAATATTGCTTACTTTGAGCTGTTCTTCCATCAGATTCTTGGGCAATGTATCCTTTCTATGTTGTAATCTTCTTTTGGTCGATAGATGTCCTCTGTCCTTCGAAATGTCCACTAACAACGACCGAGACCCCGAAACGTTCCCAAAGCTAGAAAGTGCACGACAAATAAATTCCTCAGAATCGCACTAAACGGATATAAATTGCTATAAAACGGTTCAAATTAACTACATTATGATGTTTTTAACAACTATAACGAGTAAAAACATGACCAGAGAAATATTGCTGGTTAGACAACGATTTGGAATGAGGCAAGTCCGATGTCCTTCACGCTTCAGGCGCGCGACGAGAAAGGGAGGTACCTCTACGTTTTGTTCTTTTATAGTGGCTGTGATTGTGCAATCGATTCCATTCAAAACGTGATGACGTACAGACACCCAGAGGAAGACGTAGGCAGTGTCGGTTTCTTCATAGCATTCACTGTCACCTTAAAAACAGACTCCAGATCAGGGGTAAAAATTTCTGAAATCTGACCCCTGTCATGAAAAGTGCTGTAGATATAGTTCTGTACCACTCAGAGACAAAATTCCAACGGCTATAGAAACTAGAAAGTGTTTTCTATCCAATAATAACAATAATATGCATATTGTACGATCAAGAATTTAGCACGAGGCAGTTTAATTTGGAGACCCAAATATGCTAATGCGGAACAGCACCCCCTATAGTTCCAAGAAGTTATTAAGAAGGAAAGAAATTCCACTAACTTTTAACAAGGCACACATGTTAATTGAAATGCATTCCAATTGACTACCTCGTGAAGCTGGTTGAGAGAATGCCAAGAGTGTGCAAAGATGTCATCTAGCCAAAGGGTGGCTACTATGAAGAATCTCAAATATAAACACTTTTTTGGTTACTACATGATTCCATATGTGTTATTTTATAGTTTTGAGGTTTGAAAACCAATGATGGATAGGAAGCTTAAACTTTTTGAATTCAACCATTATTGGGTTCAAATACGCATTTAGATTTGTGAACAACCATCCACAACAACCACAATCCGTAAGGTGCAAATAGCTAAATGTAATTCACATTAAAGCGCTATGTAGATATCAATAATAAGTGATATCTGTATCGCTGTAGACTACATCACTGCTGTCATCCTTAACTCCAAGTGTTTATTCAAACTGGATAATCTTTGGATGCCAACAGCAGTCGCACCATTGAAAGACAGCTTGGACTGTAACCTACAAAAGCCTATTCCTGCTCTTTTCCAGCGATCCATCAAACACATTTGGTGTGTCATCATAGTGGTCTCTGACTTGTGGTCAGACTCTCTCAGGTGGAACAAACATAAACTTGCGCCTTTTTTCAATGCTGATTTGAATGTCATTGAGAAAACAGAGAAGTGTCAAATATTTTTTCCCGTAAACATCCTTTCTGATATTAAAAGTAATCATCTAGGTAATCATCTAGTTTTTCAAAAGTATCTGTAATCTGATTACAATATTTTTGCTGGTAATTTAATGGATTAGAGTTACCATTTTTTTGTAATGCCTTATATGTAACAGATTACATGTAATCCGTAACTCCTCAACCCCGGCTACTACAAAGTTGTATGAAAGTGTATTGTGGTAATCAATGTGTATTTCCTCTTTTACAGCCTACAAATACCCAAGACCTTCAGGTAAGAGTGCCCTAAACAAAATTAGGAAGTGCATGTACTTCGCCGAGTGGGATGTAAATTGTAATAGATTGTTTCTATTATAACACCATCGTGAAAGGTGAACAGGGAGATACAGGCTTCTTCCCAATTGAAACCCAATTCCCCATTAGTGCACTAGGGCTGACTTTGTGTGGCGGGCATAATTTGTGTTTGTGTGTTTGTGTGTGTGTGTGTGTGTGTGTGTGTGTGTGTGTGTGTGTGTGTGTGTGTGTGTGTGTGTGTGTGTGTGTGTGTGTGTGTGTGTGTGTGTGTGTGTGTACTGTAGTGTCTTGACTTTACTTTCATTAATCTGATGACTTATTTATTTAATCCACTAACTATGTTTAATTGTTACCCAATTAAATTAATAATGTAACAATTTGGGGCACCACAGAAGAGGCTGTTTAAAGAGTTACCATCTCCCAAATTAAACTCTAAGGTATATATATATTACATCGATAAACAGTCATCCTATTAATCATTACCTCTTATCATATCATCATTCTGAACAGACGTTACCTCATGCATCTGCAAAAACCCCAGCCTTACTCATGATTCAGTACTACACAAATTGGTTTAATTATTATTTACTAGCTAACTAATAACAGGATAACGTACACACTTAATACATGAGACAAAGGTCCCTAGCGGACTGACACAATATGGCATTTTACCCAATGAGAGAGAAAGAGGGAGAGAGAGAAAGACACTTATCGTCTATACATTCTATAACTATTCTCCCATTAATCACATGCTTTGCACACGAACCGCGGCCCGTTTGGAATAAGAAATCATGAATTTATTTACGTGTGGTTGTCTTTGTCCATCGTGTAGTCCTGAAGAGTTCACAGAGTTCACTCTTCCATTCGCTCCTGAAGCTGCTCATTTGAAGATAAGCCAGCCGTGCCGATGGTTCCACTGGGGTGATGAGAGTAGCGTACGGTGATTTGAGACTCGTAGTAGGATGGGATGGTTTGAAGATTTGGCTCAGGACAGATAATCAGCTGTACCAGTGATTGTCTGAGAGGGAGTTTGTCGCCTCTCCCTCCTCATGTTGATTATTCAGGGTTCAGGATTCAGACCACTATGGACATGAGCTGCAGCTCTTAATTTCTCTGGTCTAAAGAAAGGTGAGTTTATTTCTTCACCTCGTGTTGAGGTTCAAAGTTTCAACCATTTCAAACATGTAGCCTTACGTTTCCTGGTCTAAAGGTTGATCCTTTATGCACTCTTGGTCAAAAGGGGCGTTCCGTCATGCTTACAAGCTCTCTGACCTCACTTCGGGCGTGGTTACTTACTTGTACAAAGTATTATCAAAAACAATTATCTTATTAGAAAACTTAAATCACATTCCAATCTTAACAAATATACTTTAATCATTTTTCTTATTAATGCACAACATATTGGATGAAAACTTGACAGTGAAAGAGGATATACAGTTGAAGTCGGAAGTTTACATACACCTTAGCCAAATACATTTAAACTCAGTTTTTCACAATTCCTGACATTTAATCCAAGTAAAAATTCCCTGTTTTAGTTCAGTTAGGATCACAACTTTCTTTAAGAATGTGAAATGTTAGAATAATAGTAGAGAGAATGATTTATTTCAGCTTTTATTTCTTTCATCACATGTCCAGTGGGTCAGAAGTTTACATACACTCAATTAGTAGCATTGCCTTTAAATTGTTTAACCTGGGTCAAACGTTTTGGGTAGCCTTCCACAAGCTTCCCACAATAATTTGGGTGAATTTTGGCCCATTCCTCCTGACAAAGCTGGTGTAACTGAGTCAGGTTTGTAGGCCTCCTTGCTCACACACACTTTTTCAGTTCTGCCCACACATTTTCTATGGGATGGAGGTCAGGGCTTTGTGATGGCCACTCCAATACCTTGACATTGTTGTCCTTAAGACATTTTGCCACAACTTTGGAAGAATGCTTGAGGTCATTGTCCGTTTTGAAGACCCATTTGCGACCAAGCATTAACTTCCTGACTGATGTTTTGAGATGTTGCTTCAATATATCCACATAATTTTCATTTCCTCATGATGCCATCTATTTTGTGAAGTGCACCAGTCCCTCCTGCAGCAAGGCACCCCCACAACATGATGCTGCCACCCCCGTGCTTCACGGTTGGGATGGTGTTCTTCAGCTTGCAAGGCTCCCTCTTTTTCCTCCAAACATAATGATGGTCATTATGGTAAAACAGTTCTATTTTTGTTTCATCAGACCAGAGGACATTTCTCCAAAAAGTATGATCTTTGTCCTCATGTGCAGCTGCAAACCATAGTCTGTCTTTTTTATGTTGGTTTTTGGAGCAGTGGCTTCTTCCTTGCTGAGCGGCCTTTCAGGTTATGTCGATATAGGACTCATTTTACTATGGATATTGATAATTTTGTACCTGTTTCCTCCAGCATCTTCACAAGGTCCTTTGCTGTTGTTTTGGGATTGATTTGCACTTTTCGCACCAAAGTATGTTCATCTCTAGGAGACAGAACGCGTCTCCTTCCTGAGTGGTATGATGGCTGTGTGGTCCCATGGTGTTTATACTTGCGTACTATTGTTTGTACAGATTAACGTAGTACCTTCATGCATTTAGAAATTGCTCTCAAGGATGTACCAGAGTTGTGGAGGTCTACAATTTTTTTCTGATGTCTTGGCTGATTTCTTTTGATTTTCCCATGATGTCAAGCAAAGCGGCACTGAGTTTGAAGGTAGGCCTGGAAATACATCCACAGGTACACCTCCAATTGACTCAAATTATGTCAATTAGCCTATCAGAAGCTTCTAAACCCATGACATAATTTTCTGGAATTTTCCAAGCTGTTTAACTTCTCTGGGATATGTGGGACGCTAACGTCCCACTTGGCCAAAAGCCAGTAAAAATGCAGAGCGCCAAATTCAAATGAATGACTATAAAATCAAACTTTCATGAAATTCACATGCAATACACTAAATTAAAGCTACACTTCTAAACCAGCCAACATGTCAGATTTCAAATAGGCTTTTCGGCGAAAGCAAACGATGCTATTATCTGTGGATAGCACCATAGTAAACAAAGAGAGAGAAGCATATTTCAACCCTGCAGGCGTGACACAAAATGCAGAAATTAAAATATAATTCATGCCTTACCTTTGAAGAGCTTCTGTTGTTGGCACTCCTATATGTCCCATAAACATCACAAATGGTCCTTTTGTTCGATTAATTCCGTCTATATATATCCAAAATGTCAATTTATTTGGCGCGTTTGATCCAGAAAAACACTGGTTCCAACTTGTGCAACGTGACTACAAAATATCTCAAAAGTTACCTGTAAACTTTGCCAAAACATTTCAAACTACTTTTGTAATACAACTTTAGGTATTTTTTTTACGTAAATAATCGATCAAATTGAAGACGGGATGATCTGTGTTCAATACAGGATTAAAACAAACTGTAGCTAGCTTTCTGGTCACGCGCCTCTATCTAACAGTACACTTCAAGTTACCCTCGTTCTGGATGGCCGTACTTCTTCATTACACAAAGGAGAAAACCTCAACCAATTTCTAAAGACTGTTGACATCCAGTGGAAGTGGTAGGAACTGCAAGAAGTTCAATTAGAAATCTGGATTCCCAATGAAAACTCATTGAAAAGAGTGACCTCAAAAAATAAATCTGAATGGTTTGTCCGCGGGGTTTCGCTAAATTAGTTCTGTTATACTCACAGACATGATTCACACAGTTTTAGAAACTTCAGAGTGTTTTCTATCCAGATCTACTAATAATATGCATATCTTATCTTCTGGGGATGAGTAGCTGGCAGTTGAATTTGGGTATGCTTTTCATCCAAACGTGAAAATGCTGCCCCCTATCCTAGAGAAGGCACAGTCAACTTAGTGTATGTAAACTTCTGACCAACTGGAATTGTGATTCCGTGAATTATATGTGTTTGAAAAACAATTGTTGGAAAAATTACTTGTGTCATGCACAAAGTAGATGTCCTAACCGACTTGCCAAAACTATAGTTTGTTAACAAGACATTTGTGGATTGGTTGAAAAACAAGTTTTAATGATTCCAACCTAAGTGTATGTAAACTTCCGACTTCAACTGTACCTTTCAAGTTACAGTATTTCATCCATACAGTTTTTAATGACATCACAAAATGAAAAACAATATTACATTCATATTGTTATGTTAGAAATATTATTACATTATTCACTTTTTGGATGTTAGAGTTTTGGGTGGGAACAGACATTCCTTTGGTTGATACTAAAGTTAAAGAGAGAGTCCTCTCCTGCTTAATTTACAACCAAATGTGAGCTTTCAACCCGGCAGTTCCCTCCTCCCCCCTTTGCAGGTGGGAGAGGGTCTGGTTACTGTCAGCCGTTGCCAAGCTGATCTGACCCATTGTGATCCTCACAGGACAGTCATGACAGTAGTTTTCCACAACACAGTGGATTCATGTGATGGGTTGAAATTGATGTGATTGTTGTTGTTGGTAGCAACTGTGTGGATAGTTGGAGGATTGTTTTTCATTAGTTTGTGTGATTGAGTTGAAACAGACAGCGAATTATTGTTGAAATGCTAGGAGCTGATTCCCATGTGATTAACTAGTCATTTTTAAACTTCAAACTGTCTCTCCTAAGTTCTTTTTCTGTTAGTCTCTCCCGCCCTGGCTTTCCCTACTATATCTCTCTTTCATTTTTTCTTTCATACTCTCCCTCTCTCTCAGTTCTGTGTCTTGATAATGTGTCCCTCTTTTTTCTCACTTCTTCTCTCTGTGATCCCTCACTCTTCCCTCTTCCTCTCTCTGTGATCCCTCACTCCTTCCTCTTTTGTCTCTCTTCTTCTCTCTGTGATCCCTCACTCTTCCCTATTTTTCGTCTCTCAATGTCATTGCTCATTATCTCTGAATCACAATTTTTATAACGCCTTCTTTCTTCACATTTCTTTTTCTGATAGACCATGTCTGTGGCTTTGAGGACAAGCACATCTGCGGTTTCTCCCAGGACCGGGGCGACAATTTTGATTGGACAAGACAGAACCACCTGACCCAGAACCCCAAGCGTTCATCCAACACCGGCCCAGAGATGGACAGGAGTGGCACCAAAGAAGGTAGACTACACTCTTAGATGTAAAGGAGCCTGGAATAACCTTTTGAGGTTCTAAAAATTGCCACAAAGGTTTCTCGAGAAACTCCTCTTAACATTTTCTTCGAGGAACTCCTGTGACATGATGCATATCTTTTCTCAAAATACGCATATACCGGGCTGCCTGTGTAAATGTTCAAACAGGAAACTTTTTGTGATGGAAGGGGGAAAACTTTTTACATTTTTAATAATATATTGTAGCAGTAGCATATCAGAAGATGTGAGGCATGGCCTAATGTCATTCCTGTTCATCATATAAAGCTTGTACACTACAAATACAAAATGTCCTTGAATGTTTATACATATTACACGTGCTAATATCATATTAGCATTGCTGATTACAAAGAGCTCCGTGACAGTCATCCAAAATGCAATGACCTCTTTATATAGTAATAAAGTGTTAGTTACTCCAACATTGGGATTTGCATAGGCCCTTGAGGAACTGACACACGCCTTTAAGCCTCATTCAAGCTACAAAACTGTTAGTGTTCAACCTTTAATGTGAAGCTTCGGAGGGGATTTTGTTGTGGGGAATCTTCAGAATGGATAAGCAACCTTTATTCTCATTTTCGAGTGTGGAGCTGCAGCATTTCTGATCTAGGATCAGGTCCCCCCTTTTATTCGTTATGGCTTAAAAGGCAATACTGATCCTAGATCAGCACTCTTCTATTAGGCACTTTGGTAATATGGGCCCAGGTTTTTTGAGCAGAAATGATCCAAAAAGGATGTAAAATCAACATATTTTTTAAACTTTGGACACAGGGCCAATGAGAATATATTAACGTAGGTGCACATTATTTCATAGCACTTACAACTGTCATACCTATTTGTGTCACGCAGAATTCACAAGGATTTACAGATAAACCCACATATAAAAGGGGACCAAATCCACTGTCTCTAACCCAACCCTCTGTCTCCCCTCTACCACCCGTCCAGGTTGCTACATGTACATTGAGGCCTCTCGTCCCCGGGTACCGGGGGACACTGCCCGTCTCTTGTCCCCCCTCTACAACGTCACCGCTACCAGGGGCCCCAAGGGTTCTGGTTGTCTCCCTTACTGCATCTCTTTCTTCTACCACATGAAGGGCAAGCAGACCGGTGAGTACATAAGCAACACCGGGTCAGAAGTAAAAGTAAGTAACCTTGTCTAAGCTAGAATGTTTCTGTAGTGTGAGGCAGCTTGATGTACAAGTACACCCCCTGGACAGGACACTTGTTTTGCAGGGCCTTAAAACCTATTAGGGCTAAGTGTCCCGCTAGCGGGACAACTTCCGGTGAAACTGGAGGGTGCGCAATTCAATAAATAATCATACAAATTATGGATATTAAACATTTAGGTACATGTAAGTGTCTTATATCGGTTGAAAGCTTAAATTCTTGTTAATCTAACTGCACTGTCTGATTTACAGTAGCTATTACATCAAAAGCATGCCATGCGATTGTTTGAGGACGGCGCCCCACATCAAAATATTTTTACACTGGCACAGGTTTCATAAATTCACAAATAGCGATTAAATATTCACTTACTTTAAAAAAATCTTCAGCTGATTTGTAATCCAAAGGGTCCCAGCTATAACATGTAGTGTCATTTTGTTAAATAAAATCCTTCTTTATATCCCAAAAAGTCAGTTTAGTTGGCGCCATCGATTTGAGTAATCCACTCGTTCAACAGAAAGAGAAAGGAATCCGAAAACCTACCCCTAAACTTTATTCCAACAAGTCAAAATATGTTTCTCTTTACTCCTCAGATACCCTAAAATGTAATGAAACTATAATATTTCTTACGGAAAGAAGTATGTTCAATAGGAAACCGATTTTAGCAGGTGCGTTCTGTCTTCATGGCGCGCGCAAACACGAATTTCCAAGACTATGTCCCTGTACTAAAACTGATATTTCTTCTTCGTTTTTGAAATTACAAGCCTGAAACCTTGAACAGACTGCTGACACCCTGTGGAAGCCATAGGAATTGCATCCAGGGAGCTAATTTCTAGTATGCCCTTATACTTTCCATTGTAAAAGCATGGTCTCTAACATAGGCTAATGTGATTAGCATGAGTTTGTAAGTAACAAGAACATTTCCCAGGACATAGACATATCTGATATGGGCAGAAAGGTTAAATTCTTGTTAATCTAATGGCACTGTCCAATTTACAGTAGCTATTACAGTGAAATAACATCATGCTATTGTTTGAGGAGAGTGCACAATTATGAACTTGAAAACAAATTAATAAACCAATGAAGTACATTTGGGCAGTCTTGATACACCCTTTTTGCAATGGTTCATTGGATCGGTCTAAAACGTTGCACATACACTGCTGCCATCTAGTGGCCAACATCTAAACTGCACCTGAGCTGGAATAATACATTACGGAATTTCTCTTGCATTTCAAACAAAATGGTACCAAATTGTTTTTAAATGCATATTTTTTTTTTAATATTATCTTTTACCAGATCTAATTAATGTGTTATATTCTCCTACATTAATTTCATATTTCCACAAACTTCAAAGTGTTTCCTTTCAAATGGTGTCAAGAATATGCATATCCTTGCTTCAGGTCCTGACCTACCGGCAGTTAGATTTGGATACATGTATGTAATTTTGGGCGAAAATTGAGAAAAAAGGTCCAAACCTTTTTTTAAGTGCAGGGTCTCGTGCCCGTGGGGACCCGGCCCAATTTAACCCCTGAGTGTACATCGACGTGCACACACACACATACATGCATGGACGCACAAGCACGCACGCAGACAGCCAGACATACTCCATACGCACGCAGCACAAACACACACAAACACACAGACAAATGTTCACATTTACGTGCACACACATGCACACACACACAGGGCAGACTGGCATAGCCCTTGCTGCTGCCGTGAGACAGTCTCCCTAGCCAGGACAAAGTGGGCATGCTTACTTTATCATTGTCTTACTTAGACTGGACAGGAGACGACAATAAGCACATAAGGACATAGATAGATGGGACAATAAGGACATAGACAGATGTCAAATACACCCTGTCAGGTGTGTCCCGGGATGCATGTGTGTGTACTCCTCAAAAGCAGGTAGTGGTGGTAAGAGAAGGGGGCAGAGGGGTTGTCGCTGGGTGATTTACGAGAGGGGGCATGACGCAATCAGTCACTGGGGAGGTGGTTCATCATAGCGCGTGCTATCGGACGGGTTTATCGAGTGCATAGATCTTGTGGCACACTTCGTCCATGTCAACAACCTGGCCCTGCTGATTAATGGGTGTAGAGGATCTGAGTGTGTTAAAACAAAGCTGTGTGTGTGTGTGTGTGTGTGTGTGTGTGTGTGTGTGTGTGTGTGTGTGTGTTTGTTCCCCTTGGAACCATTGTCCCCCCCGTCACTCTACAGGTACTCTAAGTGGTGTAGTTAGAGGTGTTCCCTCTGCGGAAAATGAAGTGATTCTAATCTATCATATTGTAGAAGAGTGGTTGTATCTGTTGTATAGGGAAGTGTAGGAGGAAGACCGATGCCTAGATCCCAAATCGATCACAACCTCTTAATTCTGTTAAGGGATGCACACCTCTCTTCCAGTTCCTCAGTCCTGCAAACCTTGAATTGGCATTGAATCTCTCTCTCTCTATCTCTCTCTCTTTATCCCTCTCTCCATTCTCAAATTGTTTAATTAGTCGTTGCCCACTGACTGCCCCTGAACCCTCACCCAGACCACTCAACACATTTTCTCCTTTTCCTTATTCTCTCATTCTCCCTCCCTGCTATCTCTCTCCCTTCCGCACTACCTCTATGTCTCTTCTGAATGTGGCAGACCAGACACCAGACACACTCCTGAAATATCCTCCCTCCGTTCCGAGGCATTATCGACTCACTTCTCAAGGCTAGAGTAATGCTTTTTTAATAAGGGCTGACTCTTTAAGTCAGACTGCCATGACCCTAGAAGACAAGGAAGATCAGCTGGTCAAAATGGAAGTGGAGAGACAGTAGTCCATTAATCCCAGCCCTTATTTTAGAGGGAATTCCCCTACACTCTTAGAATTATTATTCACCTTTATTTAAACTGGGAGTCACATTGAAATAAAACTATTTTACCAGAGAGCCCTGTATATGTTTACAAATAAAACCTAATACATAAATAAAACACAACAGCCCTACATAAACATTACAACTAAAACACACTATAATAAAACACATAATACACAACATTAAACATATTTAAGAAAATCGCATTCCCTAACATAAAAGCCTGAAAGGCAACCGAATATCTAATTGCATGAATTATGTGTATTGTTCCACGCATAAGAGTCCTAAAACCGTCCCCAGTGATAAAAAGTATTGCTGAATGGAATACTGAGTCCAAAACAGAGGCTGCCACAAGCACATAAATAATGTAGTGTAGCTAATTTCACGGAGAACAATCTTCCTTCTATTTTCAGAACTGAGACAGGATTTATTTCTATATAAGAAACAATCATAGATCTTAGCTTTGTCAAGTTTTCAATTTGTGTTTTAAAAGACAACTTGTCATCAATCCAGATACCCAAGTACTTATAGTGAGAAACTTGCTCAATTTGGGCTCCAATTGGAGTGCAAATACGCAAGTCCTCAGGGTCAACATTACGAGACCTAGAGAACAACATAAACTTTGTTTTATTTGCATTTAACATCATTTAAGATCAGAAAGTGATTTTGGGATTGAGTCAAAACCATGCTGAAGGTCTTGAATGGCCTGCAGCACTGAAGAGCCACAGGAATGAATAACTGTGTCAGCTGCGTAGAGATGAATGTTATAGGTGCTAACAGTATTTCCAATATCATTTATATACAACGTGAACAACAATGGCCCCAAAATCGAACCCTGGGGTACCCCTTTAAGCGCTTCAAGAAATGTGGATTTAACCCCGTCTATCATAATAGCCTGGGTTCTGTCACTACGATAGTTGTGAAACCACAAACTGGCTTCAGTGCCAAGGCCTAACACAGACAACTTACTCAATAAGATAGAATGATCAACAGTATCAAAAGCTTTTGACAAATCTATAAATAGGGCAGCGCAATTCATCTTAGCATCCAACGCATTAGGGGTGACTCGAGTAATCCTGGAGATTCTCAAGGAACCCTGGAGTTCCTCAAGGAGCCATTGCAGTCAATGGGTTCATATTTGCATGATTGGTTAGTTAAGGGGTTCTTGGAGGAACCTTTAGTGTTTCACTGTAGCAAAGGTTACAGAGGGATTTTTTTTTGCAGGCGTGTGCATAGCACTTGGATTTACAGTTGGATTTGTTGCGCTGCGAGACTCCGGAGAAGATGAAAATATGTGTTTTTTGCCGATGGCTTTATGGGATAGCTTGCAACTTGTAAACAATGACCCCTTCCTATATTTGTATTTGTATTTATTATGGATCCCCATTAGCTGTGGCCAAGGCAGCAGCTATTCTTCCTGGGGTTCAGCAAAATTAACCTCTAACGAGCCTCTACCCCGGGTCCGGGATCACCCCCCACCCCCCCACACACTGATTAGCATAGCTAGCATAGCTTCACAAGTAGATAGTAGCATCTAAATATCATTAAATCACAAGTCCAAGACACCAGATGAAAGATACAGATCTTGTGAATAAAGCCACCATTTCAGATTTTTAAAATGTTTTACAGGGAAGACAAAATATGTAAATCTATTAGCTAAACACGTTAGCAAAATACACCACTTTTCTAACTCCATCAGTTTCTTACTACTTCAGGTGCTATCACCAATTCGGCTAAACTAAGATATTGATAGCCACTAACCAAGAAAAAACCTCTTCAGATGACAGTCTGATAACATATTTATGGTATAGGATAGGTTTTGTTAGAAAAAAGTGCATATTTCAGGTAGAAATCACAGTTTACAATTGCACCGACCATCACAAGACGACTAGAATTACTATAGAGAGCAACGTGTATGACCAATTTACTCTTAATAAAACATTTCATAAGAATAGACAAAGCATAGCAATGGAAAGACCCAGATCTTGTGATTCCAGACAATATTTCAGATTTTCTAAGCGTTTTACAGCGAAAACACAATAAATCGATAAGTTAGCATACCACATGTGAAAACGTTACCAGAGCATCGATTCCAGCCAAAGAGCGCTATAACGTAATCACCGCCAAAATATATTAATTTTTTCACTAACCTTCTCAGAATTCTTCCGATGACACTCCTGTAACATCATTTTACAACATACATATACAGTTTGTTCGAAAATGTGCATATTTAGCCATACAAAACCGTGGTTATACAATGAAAATAGTAGCAACTCAAGCATCAAAATGAGGGACGTCAGCTTTCAGAGTGATCTAGTTTAATCGAAAGCTAATCATATACTTGACTAAAAAATACAGGGTTGACAGGAATCGAAAGACAAATTAGTTCTTAATGCAACCGCTGACTTACATTTTTAAAATTATCCTTACTTTTCAATACAGGGTTCGCCAAGTGACGCGATAACAAACAAAATGGCGAAATATGCGTTTAAAATATTTCGACAGAACAACGATTTATCATATTAAATATTGCTTACTTTGAGCTGTTCTTCCATCAGATTCTTGGGCAATGTATCCTTTCTATGTTGTAATCTTCTTTTGGTCGATAGATGTCCTCTGTCCTTCGAAATGTCCACTAACAACGACCGAGACCCCGAAACGTTCCCAAAGCTAGAAAGTGCACGACAAAGAAATTCCTCAGAATCGCACTAAACGGATATAAATTGCTATAAAACGGTTCAAATTAACTACATTATGATGTTTTTAACAACTATAACGAGTAAAAACATGACCAGAGAAATATTGCTGGCTAAACAACGATTTGGAATGAGGCAAGTCCGATGTTCTTCACGCTTCAGGCGCGCGACGAGAAAGGGAGGTACCTCCACGTTTTGTTCTTTTATAGTGGCTGTGATTGTGCAATCGACTCCATTCAAAACGTGATGACGTACAGACACCCAGAGGAAGACGTAGGCAGTGTCGGTTTCTTCATAGCATTCACTGTCACCTTAAAAACAGACTCCAGATCAGGGGTAAAAATTTCTGAAATCTGACCCCTGTCATGAAAAGTGCTGTAGATATAGTTCTGTACCACTCAGAGACAAAATTCCAACGGCTATAGAAACTAGAAAGTGTTTTCTATCCAATAATAACAATAATATGCATATTGTACGATCAAGAATTTAGCACGAGGCAGTTTAATTTGGAGACCAAAATATGCTAATGCGGAACAGCACCCCCTATAGTTCCAAGAAGTTAAGGCAGTTATACAATTTTAAAACATTACAACAATGGTTGGGTGTACAATAGATCCAGGTCCTATAGATCCAGTGTTACACGTCATCAGAGCGCGATGTATGTTTGTTGCTGTTGAACGCTGTTGAACGCCGAAACTGAAACCTGTCGAACGCTGAAACCTGAAATAAAGACCTCGGTTTAAAAGCTGACAGTGTTTTTCTATACTTTTATTTTATATTTGAATCCTCCGGCTGTGTTGGGCTAAATTGCTGTGAGTACTGCTATCTGTCCCAGGATCCTGCCAGATTCCGTATAGGGGGAGAGACGCAAAAGCCAAGCTAGCTTAGCTGGCTCGGCGGTCTTAAATGGAGGCCGCTATTGAACGTTTCCAGCGTTGCAGGAGCTGCGTTTACTTTGCTTTGTTCCGGGACAATGTGGACCGCGCTGACTTTCAATGTAGCAACTGCTTGCTTGCGGAGGACTACAGGAGCGAAGTAGCTACACTTAGCAAGCAAGTAGCAAACCTACATAAGCTACTGGGGCACCCACGCCCACCTACATTTTCTTCCACCCCAGTATCCGGACGCCGCTCTGGTCTGTTGGAAGTTTCACCGCTGTGTCGGCTCTCCACAGCCTATGTATTTGCTGCTTCACAGTCCCCGCTATTCCATGGTTGAGTGTCTATGTGTGTAACATGTAGTGCGTATAGCCTTAATATTCATGATGATAATTGTTATCCATATCGTATCACCGTCATGGTTGCATCATAATTATCTTTAACATAATTGAAAAACACATCCCAGCATTTCCATAGCAATTGACGTTTCACCTGATCATGAAAGAGACCTTGCATTACTCGAGACGGCTTCACTACAGTACAAAAGTATTCCGTACAATGTTATTATTCCCCAATGCCCCCATTCTGATATCTTCCCCCTGCTTGTTGTAAACATATATAAACTTTTAGACAAATACATAAAAAAGATAGATAAACAAGAAACATATTCAATTATAAAACAGTTCTCGACAATAGAGAGAGAGAGAGGTGAGAGTGGGAGAGAAGAGGTGAAAGAAGAGAGCGAGTGAGATCAGGTGTGTGTGTGTGTATGTATAAGTCCGTATGTGTAAGCGAGCATGTTATTGAGTACGTGTGTGTTCATATCCACTTCATACTGTTCAGATATTTTTACAGTTCCCATACTTTCTTTCTTTCGTAACCTGAGGTTCCTGTAGAATTTAGTACAGCCATGGTGTTATAGAGCTGTCTCGTAATAGCTGTCCATCTATAAAGAGTTTGTCCACAATGAGAAAGGCACGCTTACCCTTCTCCCTCTGTTGCCTCTGTACCGGATACAGTCTCTTACGACGTTCGTTTATCTCCCTTGGAAATTGGTCATTGAGACCGAATTTGGTCCCTTTAAGCTCCCTTCCCTTGCTTTTGATCAGCTCCTTTTGTTGGTAGTGTTCAAATTTTGCGATGATCGGTCGGGGACCCTTGGTCTTGTTGCTCCAAGTCTGTGTACTCGGTGGAAAGCCACCTTGTTTACAGTCTCTATAGGAAGTTTCAAGGCAGATCACATGAATTCTCTGATCGCGCCCTCTAGATTATTGGATGCGTCCTCAGGAATCCCAGAAAAATTAATATTTTCTCACATGCTACGACTTTGTATGTCTAGTAGCGACTCCTTCATCACCCTGTTTTCCGTGAGTAGACAATCCAAGTTGGAATCGTGGATTTTAACCTTGGCTGTGAGTGCCTTGTTCTCTCCTTGGAGCGTGATAATTTCACTATGGCTAAACTCCAAACTCCCCCTCAGTCCTGCTGCCTCCTCACACAACTTTTCCAGTGTTGCATGGATTTCAGCCAGAGCACTAACCTCTATTTCAACGGTAAGTAAATCGTCCGTGTCTGTAAATGAACCTGTTTTTCTTTTTTTTGTCGGGTTAAAGTTATTTTGTGAGGTAGTCGGATCTTTCCATGATGGAGTATGTTGTTCCTCCATAGCGTAAAGCTGTTGGTAGACTTGAGACTTGGACTCAAAGACTTGAGAACATCTCTGCTGCCTGGTATGGCAACTGCTCGGCCTCTGACCACAAGGCACTACAGAGGGTAGTGTGTACGGCCCAGTACATCACTGGGGCCAAGTTTCCTGCCATCCAGGACCTCTATAACAGGCGGTGTCAGAGGAAGGCCCTACAAACTGTCAAAGAGTAGTCATAGAGTCACTAGTCATAGAGTGTTCTCTCTACTACCACACGGCAAGTGGTACCGGAGCGCCAAGTCTAGGTCCAAAAGGCTTCTTAACAGCTTCTACCACCAAGCCATAAGACTCCTGAACAGCTAATCAAATGGCTACCCAGACTATTTGCACTGTCCCCCCACCCCATCTTTTACGCTGCTGCTACTCTGTTTATTATCTATGCTTAGTCACTTTAACTCAACCTACATCAATTACCTCGACTAACCGGTGCCCCGCACATTTATTCTGTACCGGTACCCCATGGATATAGCCTTGTTACTGTTATTTTACTGCTGCTCTACAAACATTTTTTACTTATCTATTTTTTTACTTAACACTTATATTTCTTAAAACTGTGTTGTTGGTTAAGGTCTTAACCTGTTGTATTCGGCGCATGTGATAAATTTGATTTCATTTCATGTTTGGTTGGCCTACGATACATTTTAATTTATCCAACCATTTCTTACCCTCCTCTGAGTGGGTGCGATGTTTATTCATGCACATGAATGTTTGCAAGTAGAAGTTGTGTTTATTTAATTCAATGTATGGTTTCCTTTGTTCATATTTCCCGGGTAATCTTCAAGTTCCGTGTGTCTGTGTCCTATGTACAGTATGTCCCTGTCATTTTTGTAGTGCGTAATAAGGGAGCGCTCGACTCAGTTCACATTGAAAAGGCTACGTGACCTGCGCTCCACGCTTTTGAGTTAGAACTTTGAACTTTGTTCCATGTATTAATGGTGTTGAAATATAATTAATAATCATTGTCTGATTAAGATGAATGTACCAATGTAACAATGGATGTGGAAATGGCTTTTTACATTGTAGAACCAGTTTGTCAGTTGTAATTGCAAATTGGGTAATTGTATGGTCCTGGGGGCAAAGTGCTTATGTTATTGTAGGCCTACCTGTTTGATCTCCTGTTAGACAGACTCGGTTTGGTTTCTCAAGGGGAGCCTGTACAGAAAGGACAAGCTATTTCTTTTGGGCTATTTCTTGAGTATATTTGTTAAATCTACTTGTATATTTTGTGTGATACGACGCTTTCACCATTGGATCACCAAGACCTGTAAATAAATCTACACTCTTGCATTCTGCTGATTGCATGCCCTTACAACTGATACAAGGTCCCTATTTTACAATTACATTTGCTAATCAAAATGTGTTCAAATAAAATAAATGAAAAGGGCTGTCTGGTAATAGGTAATAGACAAGATTTGTAGTTGAACAAGTCGTTGCATGTATAGATAATTTTTATTACTTGACATGAGACTTGAATTGAAAACTTGTGACTCGCCTTGAGACTCAAACCTTGTGACTCGAATAATAGTGACTTGGTCCCACCTTTGCTGCATTCAAAGTAAACACTGCTGAGATGGAGGATCTTCGGCAATTCGGATTGAATACTGGCCTTGATTGCTGATTACAGCTGATTACTTAGCGCTTGGTAAGGCTACTAAGTCTGAAAACGTCTGAGAAACTTGACACTTCTTCTTTACTGGCCTTGTTAATAAGTTCAAAGGGAACAGGAAGAAACGTCCTGTGTGGCTCAGTCGGTAGAGCATGGTGCTTGCAACGCCAGGGTTGCGGGTTTGATTCCAATGGGGGACCAGTTTGAAAAAGTATGAAACGGTATGCACTCACTACTGTAAGTCGCTCTGGATAAGAGTGTCTGCTAAATGACAAAAATGTAAAGATACACATTATTATAACAAGTGAGAACAGGCCCCTAAAGGCAAGCTGCCAATGGACAACAGTCTTGTGTGGCCAGACACCCCATTCACATGGCAAGAGAGGTTACAAATGCTGGTGCTGTGCCACACACATTCTGCCAATCTCCCACTCCTATTCAATCTTTGTCACGATATCCCATGATATGCAGTATTTCAGCATAAGAGATGGCCATATATATGCATCATCGCTACTCTGTTCTATTCATATCCTCTGTGTCCTTCAGGCAGCAGGAATATGAAATCCCACGAGGCCTGTGTCGAGCCGCATGCAACATGGCTAATGATAATAACAACAATTCTGCATTTCATCTGTAGAAAACCCATTTCTCAGGAACTGAAGTGCTAGATAACAAATTGAGTGACTCTTAATAGTGTTGACAACTGCTGGAGGAATGCAACGATTCAGCTCCTGGGGAGGAAGGAGGGGGGTGAGGGAGTGTCAGCGGGAGTGTCACTATAGCAACTAGGCTCTCTTTCTCTCCATCGCTTTCTCTCCCTCTCATGGTTTTCTTTCCTTCATCTGTCTCTCCAATTCCTATTCCTGTTTGTCCCTCCTCCTCCCTCTTTCTTTCTCCACACTTCTTTCTCCATCCCCTCCATCTCTCCCTCTATTTTAGAAGCGGCGATTAACTTCTTTGGTATAGGAGGCAGCATTTTCACTTTTGGATGAATTTCGTGCCCATAGTGAACTGCCTCCTACTCTGTCCCACACGCTAATATATGCATATTATTATTACTATTGGATAGAACACACTCTGAAGTCTAAAACTGTTTGAATGATGTCTGTGAGTATAACAGAACTCATATGGCAGGCAAAAACCTGAGAAAAAATCCAAACAGGAAGTGAAAATTCTGAGAGTGGTCGTTGTTAAAGTCATCGCTTATTCAATTCTCTGTAATATATGGATCTGTTTGCACTTCATACACCTTCCACTAGATGTCAACAGTCAGTAGAACGTGGAATGAAGCTTATGCTGTGTTGTGGGACCGGATGGGAGGGGAATGAGTCAGTGGTCTGGCAGAGTGCCAGTTCTTGGTCACGCGCTTTCCTCATTATATCGTCTTGCGTTCCGTTACTTATAGAGACTGAAAAGAATTCTCCGGTTGGAACCTTATTGGATATAAATGATAACAACATCCTGAAGATTGATTCTCTACTAAGTTTGACCAGTTTATTTGACCTGGAATATAACTTTTTGAAGTTTTCGTCCGACGTTTGCATTTGGACACGTGTACTACACATGCTAGCACAATTAGCTAATTGGACATAAGTAATGGACATTATCGAACAAAACAACGATTTATTGTGGAACTAGGATTCCTGGCACTGCATTCTGATGAAGATAATCAAAGGTAAGGGAATATTTATGATGTAATTTTGTATTTCTGTTGACTCCAACATGGCGGAAAAATGTTACATCTGAGCACCGTCTCAGATTATTGCATGGTGTGCTTTTTACGTAAAGTTTTTTTTAAATCTGACACAGCGGTTGCATTAGGAACAAGTGTATCTTTAATTATATGTAAAACATGTATCTTTCATCAAAGTTTATGATGAGTATTTCTGTTATTTGACGTGGCTCTCTGTAATTACTCCGGATATTGGAGGCATTTCTGAACATGGCGCCAATGTAAACCGAGATTTGTGGATATAAATATGCACATTATCGAACAAAACATAAATGTATTGTGTAACATGATGTCATATGAGTGTCATCTGATGAAGATGTTCAAAGGTTAGTGATTAATTATTATTAATGGTTTTTGTTACTACTACACTACTTTTGCTGGGAAAATGGCTGTGTTTTTCTGTGGCTATGTACTGAGCTAATATAATTGTTTGGTGTGCTTTCCCCGTAAATCCTTTTTGAAATCAGACATGTTGGCTGGATTCACAACATGTGTAGCTTTAATTTGGTGTCTTTCATGTGTGATTTCATGAAAGATTGATTTTTATAGTAATATATTTGAAATTGGCGCGCTACATTTTTTCTGGATTTTGGCCAAGTGGGACGCTACCGTCCCACCTATCCTAGAGAAGTTAACAAAAAGTGATAAACATTGATGATTCCTCGGCAGTCCTGCTGCTGTCCCTCTTTCTCTCTCTCTGGGCTAACCAGACCCGTACAATTTTTTTTATGGATCCAAAGCTCATTAAATGTTGTTTAATGCTGCCGCTGAGCCCAAAGAGGGAAAATGAGGGGGCGGGAGACACAGAAACATGGCTTATGGGTAATTAATAGGGAGAGTGAGGATAGAGCGAGAGAGGGAGAAAGACAGACAGATAGAGGATTAAGTGAGTGTGTGAGGGTGTCACCTGATTTGTTTTACCTGTCTCCACCCCCCTCGAAGTCAAATCAAAATCAAATCAAATTTATTTATATAGCCCTTCGTACATCAGCTGATATCTCAAAGTGCTGTACAGAAACCCAGCCTAAAACCCCAAACAGCAAGCAATGCAAGTGTAGAAGCACGGTGTAGAAGTCACCCATCTTACCCACTTATCCCCTGGGTATTTATACCTGTGTTTTCTGTCTGTCTGGGCCAGTTTGTCTTGTTTGTTCAAGTCAACCAGCGTTTTGTCTCAGCTCCTGCTTTTCCCCAGTCTCTCTTTTTCTCGTCCTCCTGGTTTTGACCCTTGCCTGTCCTGACTCTGAGCCGTCCTGTGCCTTTGCCCCTACTCTGGATTACCAACCTTTGCGTGACCTGACCCTTGGCCTGCCTGCCGTCCTGTACCTTGGCCCCACTACTCTGGATTATCGACCCCTGCCTGGCTTGACCTGTCGTTTGCCGGCCGCTGTTGTTGCAATAAACATTGTTACTTCAACACAGTCTGCACTTGGGTCTTATCTGAAATCTGATAGAGGGAGGCAGTGAGTGAGTCTGTGAATCCTAAACCACCCCCTCTCCTCTACCAAGTCGCTCAGAGGGCCCTCCATTGTCAGGTGTTGCTGACGAAACTCAGAGGGTAACTTCCAGAGAGTGGCGAGGGGATCAATAAACCCATCAACTATGGGACACACTCGTGACTTGAATGATGTTCCACTTTTAAATAATAATTAAATGAACATGAAATTCAAACTAACAAATCCCCCTGTTGTTTTACAAGATATAAACCTCAGTAACAGTTAAACATTTCATTTGGGAGTTATTTCGTCTGTTACATATGTCTCAATATGATACAAGGAATATATGTCTCATCTGTTACAAAAGTCTCAAAATCAAACAAATGCATGTGACATATAATTAGGCACGCCTCTCCATACTTCTTTAATCAAATGGGCCAAACTTCAAACATACCGCGGTGCGTGTCGGGATAGCACTTCGCTCTGACGCCTGCAGCCTTGCCGGCTTTGGCCAAAGTGGTTGTCGAAGGGTCTAATTCAGCGTCTCCCAAACTCGGTCCTCTGCACCCCAAGGGGTGCATATATAGTTTTTTCCCCCTGACACTACACAGCTGATTGAAATGATCAAAGCTTGATGATTAGTTGATTATTTCAATCAGCTGTGTAGTGCTAGGGCAAAAAGACAAAACGTGCACCCCTTGGAATCCCGAGGACCGAGTTTAGGAAACCCAGGGCTAATTAGCCCCTACACCACTCAGTCCTGGGTCCCCCCTGGGTGGAAGTTTTGGTTTGACCCTTGCAGTAGACAGCTGATTTAAATAATCAAAGCTTGATGATGAGTTGATTAGGGAGAGATTTGAGATTCAGCCACTGGGATTCAGCCAGTGAGTGAGTGAGTACTAAATTGAACTGCAGAGACTCAGTCCAAGTCTCTACACTTCTCCAAAAGTGTGTACTCATTCACTCACCCCATGCATTCAAAAGCATTAGATTGGTCCTTACCGGTCCTTGGATTTTTCGACCCTTTAAATCCATAAGGGGGGAGTGAATGAGTGCACTCTTTGGGAAAAGGGTAGATAATCAGAATGTAGACTACCACAGAAATGACTGAGATGAGGAGCTCAGTTCTAATGGAGTTGTCAATCAGACACTCATCAGACCAACATGCCAGGATAGGTCAAAGTTAACCAATGAATATGCTAAGTCACACTTGGTTTTCAGACACACTCCAACAACCAACCACCATGGGAGGGGTTCAACAGTCATAAATCATGTTTTTCATGAAATGTGACGATATTTGGATAAAACCAGATCAAAGTATGATGACCAAAGTATGAAAAATGTTGCTTCTACATTGATAAAGTTTGATCATAAAGTTACTGGTCCCCTCCCCCACGTCAAATACTTGGATTCAGGAGGCGGGATTATTACAAAGACAGGGTGACATCACCCTAAATCAAATTTTTATACACCAATGGTTACATTATATTCTCTTAACTAATTTAAGTAAATACAGCCATTTTTCTCATCCATTTACACCCAAAATCAAATCAAATTGTATTGGTCACATACATGTGTTTAGCAGATGTTTTTGCGTGTGTAGAGAAATGCTTGTGTTTCTAGCTCGGGCGGTGCAGTTGCCGTACCAGGTGGTGATACAGCCTGACAGGATGCTCTCAATCTGTAAAATTTGTGAGGGTTTTAGGTGCCAAGCCAAAGTTCTTCAGCTTCCTGAGGTTGAAGAGGCGCTGTTGTGCCTTTTTCACCACACCGTCTGTGTGGGTGGACCATTTCAGTTTGTACGCCGAGGAACTTGAAGCTTTCCACCTTCTCCACTGCGGTCCCATCGATGTGGATAGGGGGGTGCTCCCTCCCTGTTTCCTGAAGTCCACGATCAGCTCCTTTGTTTTGTTGACGTTGCATGAAAGGTTAATTTCCTGACACCACACTCCTAGGGCCCTCACCTCCTCCCTTTAGGCTGTCTCGTCATTTTTGGTAATCAAGCCTACTACTGTTGTGTCTTCTGCAAACTTGATGATTGAGTTGGAGGCGTACGTGGCCACGCAGTCATGGGTGGACAGGGAGTACAGAAGGGGGCTGAGCACACACCCTTGTGGGGCCCCATTGTTGAGGATCAGCAAAGTGAAGCTGTTGCTTCCTACCTTCACCACCTGGGGGCGGCCCGTCAGGAAGTCCAGGACCCAGTTCCACAGGGTGGGGTTCAGACCCAGGGCCCCAAGCTTAATGATGAGCTTGGAGGGTACTATGCTGACCTATAGTCAATGAACAGCATTCTTACATAGGTATTTCTCTTGTCCAGATGGGCTAGGGCAGCGTGCAATGCGATGGCGATTGCATCGTCTGTGAATCTATTGGGGCGGTAAGCAAATTGATGTGGGTCTAGGGTGTCAGGTAAAAAAGAGTTGATATGATCCTTGACTAGTCTCTCAAAGCACTTCATGATGTCAGAAGTGAGTGCTACGGGGCGAAAGTCATTTAGTTCAGTTACCTTTGCTTTCTTGGGTACATGAACAATGGTGGCCATCTTGAAGCATGTGGGGACAGTAGACTGGGATAGGGAGAGATTGAACATGTCTGTAAACACTCCAGCCAGCTGGTCTGCGCATGCTCTGAAGGCGCGGCTAGGGATGCAGTTTGGGCCGGCAGCTTTGAGAGGGTTAACACGCTTAAATGTCTTACTCACGTCGATCACGGAGAAGGAGAGCCCACAGTCCTTGCTAGCGGGCCGCGTTGGTGGCACTGTGTTATCCTCAAAGCGGGAGAAGAAGGTGTTTAGCTTGTCTGAAAACAAAATGTTGGTGTGCGCAATGTGGAATATACACAGCTGTGACTATAACCGAAGAGAATTCTCTTGGGAGGTAATACGGTTGGCATTTGATTGTGAGGTATTCTAGGTCGGGTGAACGGATGTTTGCACTCACGAGACTCCCAGTTACACAATAAATGTTATTTTTGTTCGATAAATATTACTTTAATAACAAAACTATGCCATTTGGGTTGCGCGTTATATTAGGAAAACCACAGCCTCGTTCCGTTCAACGAAAATTCCAAAAAGTATCTGTAATGTTCGTAGAAACATGTCAAATGTTTTTTATAATCAATCCTCAGGTTGTTTTTAACATACGTAATCGATAATATTTCAACCGGACCGTAACCTATTCAATAAAAGAGAGAAAGAAAATGGAGAGCTACCCCTCTCGCTCGCAGGAACTAATCAAAGGACACCTGACTAGTTTTGAAAAATCTCGCTCATTTTTCAAAATAAAAGCCTGAAACTATGTCTAAAGCCTGGTCACAGCCCGAGGAAGCCTTTGGAAACGGAATCTGGTTTATACCCCTTTAAATGGAAGAAAGACGGGAAATGAAACACAGATAAAAAAAATAAATAAAAAAAAATCACTTCCGGGTGACATATTCAGTTTTGTTATAGTCACAGACAATATTTTGACAGTTTTGGAAACTTTGGAGTGTTTTCTATCCTAATCTGTAAATTATATGCATATTCTACGATCTGGACCTGAGAAATAGTCCGTTTACCTTGGGAATGTTATTTACAAAAATTAAAAAAATAAATCTGACCCCTAGCGTCAAGACCTTGATTGTACAATATTTGCACATTATTCTATAAAAAAAATTATTGAAGCTCTGTCAAGTTGTTTCTTGATTAAATCAAATTGTATTGGTTACATGCGCCGAATACAACAGGTGTAGACCTTACAGTGAAATGCTTACTTACAAGCCCTTCACCAACAATGCAGTTTTAAGAAAAAGAAGTGTTAAATAAAATATAGATTAATTAAAATGTTTTATTAAAAATAATTAAAGAGCAGCAGTACAATAACAGTAGCGAAGTTTACATACACTTAGGTTGGAGTCATTAAAACTCGTTTTTCAACCACTCCACAAATGTCTTGTTAACAAACTATAGTTTTTGGCAGGTCGGTTAGGACATCAACTTTGTGCATGACACAAGTCACTTTTCCAACAATTATTTACAGACAAATTCCAGTGGGTCTGAAGTTACACGAAGTTGACTGTGCCTTTAAACAACTTGGAGAATTGCAGAAAATGATGTCATGGCTTTAGAAGCTTCTAATAGGCTAATTGACATAATTTGAGTCAATTGGAGGTCTACCTGTGGATGTATTTCAAGGCCTACCTTCAAACTCAGTGCCTCTTTGCTTGACATCATTGTTGGGAGCAATTTCCAAATGCCTGAAGGTACCACGTTCATCTTTACAAACAATAGTACGCAGGTATTAACACCATGGGACCACGCAGCTGTCTACCGCTCAGGAAGTAGACGCGTTCTGTCTCCTAGAGATGAACGTACTTTGGTGCGAAAAGTGCAAATCAATCCCAGAACAACAGCAAAGGACCTTGTGAAGATGCTGGAGGAAACAGGTACAAAAGTATCTATATGTAACGAAGTTCCTCCTCCTCTTCATACGAAGAGGAGGAGTAGGGATTTGAGGACCAAAATGCAGCGTTGGAGTTAGACATAATATTTATTTAACAAGACAAAGACGAAACGAAATACTCTTAAACAAACTACAAAAACAACAAACGAAGTAGACAGACCTGGACGACGAACTTACACGTAACGAAGAACGAACGAACAAGTACTGACTACAAACAAAACGAACTCACGATACAGTCCCGTATGGTGCAACAAACACTGACACAGGAAACAACCACCCACAACAAACAGTGTGAAAACACCTACCTTAATATGACTCTCAATCAGAGGAAATGACAACCCCCTGCCTCTAATTGAGAGCCATATCAGGTCACCCTTTAAACCAACATAGAAACAGAAAACATAGACTGCCCATCCAAACTCACGTCCTGACCAGCTAACACATACAAAACTAACAGAAAACAGGTCAGGAACTTGACACTATATCCACAGTAAAACCAGTCCTATATGGATATAACCTGAAAGTCCGCTAAGCAAGGAAGAAGACACTGCTCCAAAACCGCCATAAAAAAGCCAGACTACGGTTTGCAACTGCATATGGGGACAAAGATTGTACTTTTTGGAGAAATGTCCTCTGGTCTGATGAAACAAAAATAGAACTGTTTGGCCATAATGACCATCGTTATGTTTGGAGGAAAAAGGGGGAGGCTTGTAAGCCGAAGAACACCATCCCAACCGGTATAAAATACAGTATATACATATGACATGAGTAATGTTAGATAGGTAAACATTATTAAAATGGCATTGTATAAAGTGACTAGTGATCCATTTATTAAAGTGGCCAGTGATTGGGTCTCAATGTAGGCAGCAGCCTCTCACAAGCTGTTTTACAGTGTCTCGGCTTTGATGCACTTGTACTGAACTCGCCTTCTGGATGGTAGTGGTGTGAACAGGCAGGTTGTTGTCCTTGATTATCTTTTTGGCCTTCCTGTGACATCGGGTGCTAAGTTCGTAATTTTACAATTGTATTCGTATTTACAGACGGCATACAAGTTTGTTATTAAGGCACATGAAAGATGGCATTTCAGAAGAAGAAAATCATTTTGACTAAAAAAAGGTTACGTTCAAATGGCTCTCCTGTGAAGTGGGTGGGGAGCATTAAGCCAGGGAGACAGCCAACCTAACGTATCCATTGAATTACCGCTACTACTTGTGCTTAAGAGAACCCAATATATTATTCAGTCTCAAATCTAGGCAGGGCGCAGAAACAAAGGAAAGTGCTCTCAGCAGAAAAGGAAAATTAACTTCTAATAAACTTACATCTAATAAACTTAGATTGGGGTACAAAACACAACAGTGAAAATAGACAGAAACTGAACACAAGTTTTCTCGAGCATCGCTTGATTTTTCTAGCCTTTTTTTTTCTATTTTCCCTAACCCCTAACCCTAATTGTAACCCTTGCCCTAACTCCTAATTTTAAGATAGCCTTTGTCCTCGTGGGGATGTGGGAAATGTCCCCACAAGGATAGAAGAACAAGACCCCTCACACACACACACACACACACACACAGACACCCAAACCCCCCTCCAAAGCCTCTCAATAAGCTCTGTTCTCCCCTCTCTACCCCAACATGTAGGTACCCTGGACGTGTGGCTGAGGGTGAAGAGCATCGCCTCTGTGGACACTAAGGTCTGGAGCCTGATTGGGAACCAGGGTCCTGACTGGAACCAGGCCAACATCATTGTCAACCCCAGCGGACCCTTCCAGGTAAGGCCGTCCACGAGCATGCCTGGACAAAAATGTACCTTATTGACAAAATATTCCAATGACTGCTTTAGATTCAATCGGCATTCTGGAAAAACATTCATTTGAAAGTTTTCTCGAACTTGAGAGTCGAGAAACTTTCACAGCACATTGTAGGGCGATGACTACTAATGTAAAAAATGAAATCAAAAACAATTCTGACACAAGGTTTGCTCACACGTTATTTGGATAGTCCGGATTGTCCAAATAAAGTTTTACCCAAGGTTTTTACAGGACGCCGATGATTTATGATGAGAATGGGTAATCCACAGAATGTTCAGTGCTTTATTGTACAAAATAAAGTGATTTGTAAACAAAAACAAATACCAAAGATTTGCAAAAATGTAAATATGTTTTACCAAATGCAGTCGTCCTGCCCATCCCTGGTCATGAGTAAGCCTGATATTCCTGGTTGGCACGCTATGGAGGTCCACTCGGCTCCACAGGAGCCTCAGTTGCACTTTACTCCCACTCATCCCTATGGAGGTCAGGCGTGCTGAAGCGCTGACTCAGTGTGCGGTGTGTGTAGTGTGCAGTGATTACCGCTCAGGGCTCCATCTCATCTCCCCAGGTCCCCCGTTTGTGCTGAGTCAAGTCTATATAGCGTGTGTGTGTGTGTGTGCGCGCATGTGTGTGTTTGTGTGTGTATATGTGTGTGTGTGTGTACATCTGTGTTTTATCTGGGTCATTGTAAGAGTTTGGATATACGGCTCTTATGTATGTGTACACATGTGTTTGAATGTGTGTATTTACAGTAGAGGAACATGCACATATTGGTTTGCCAGTCAGCAACCTGCTAGTTGGAATATGGCAGAATACAAACAGAGTAGTCATTCCTTCCGCAAGGCAATCAAGCAGGCAAAACGTCAGTATAGAGACAAAGTTGAGTCGCAATTCACCGGCTCAGACACGAGACGTATGTGGGAGGGTCTACAGACAATCACAGACTACAAAAGAAAAACTAGCCATGTCGCGAACACCTACGTCTTGCTTCCGGACAAGCTAAACACCTTCTCTGCCCACTTTGAGGATAACACAGTGCCAATGACGCGGCCCACTACCTAGAACTGTGGGTTCTCCTTCTCCGTGGCCGATGTGAGTAAGACATTTAAACGTGTTAACCCTAGCAAGGCTGCGGGCCCAGAAGGCATCCCTAGCCGCGTCCTCAGAGCATGTGCAGACCAGCTGGCTGGTGTGTTTACGGACATATTCAGTCTCTCCCTATCCCAGTCTGCTGTCCCCACCATTGTTCCTGTACCCAAGAATACAAAGGTAACTGAACTAAATGAGAGAACTAAATGAGAGACCAGTCAAGGATCATATCACCTCCATCTTACCTGTCACCCTAGACCCACTTCAATTTGCTTACCGCCCCAATATGTCCACAGACGATGCAATCGGCATCACGCTACACACTGCCCTATCCCATCTGGACAAGAGGAATACCTATGTTAGAATGTTGCTCATTGACTATAGCTCAGCATTCAACACTATATTACCCTCCAAGTTCATATTTAAGCTCGAGGCCCTGCGTCCGAACCCCGCCCTGTGCAACTTGGTCCTGGACTTCCTGAGGGGCCACCCCAGGTGGTGAAGGTAGGAAACAACACCTCCACTTCGCTGATCCTCTACACTGGGGCCCCACAAGGGTGCGTGCTCAGCCCTCTCCTGTACTGCTTGTTCACCCACGACTGCATGGCCAAGCACGCCGCCAACTCAATCATCAAGTTTGCAGACGACACAACAGTAGTGGGCTTGATTACCAACAATGACGAGACAGCCTACAGAGAGGAGGTGAGGGCTCTGGGACAGAGAGACTGAAAAACAGTGTATATCTAAATGGCCATCAGACTGTTAAATAGCCATCACTAGCACAGAGAGGCTGCAGCCTATATACACAGACTTAAAATTATTGGCCACTTTAATAAATGGTACACTAGTCACTTTACATATCTTGCATTACTCATCTCATATGTGCAGTTGAAGTCGGAAGTTTACATACACCTTAGCCAAATCCATTTAAACTCAGTTTTTCACAATTCCTGACATTTAATTCTAATTCTAAAATTCCCTGTCTTAGGTCAGTTAGGATCACCACTTTATTTTAAGAATGTGAAATGTCAGAATAATAGTAGAATTATTTATTTTTATTTGGCCATTGGCCCAATAAATTCTAATTGGTCAACCACAGGCTAGGGCTGGGTTATAAACTACATCCTGTCCCTTTGTTCTGTGGAGAGAATCACAGGAGAGAATCATTGGAGAGCATCACTGAGAACAGGGGAGTGATTTGTCCTATTTGAATAAACCAATTTTCTTCCCCCTGATTTGCTTTGTGGTCTGTGTTATTAAAGAAGAACATCAACTGCAAACAATATCAAACATTGGGAATCATTTATCACCCACAACATGCATTCGGATCGATTGCTATGGTCAAGGACTTGGCAAACAATACTACCTAAACCATCTAAACTGGAACAACCATCTCTGTAAAAGGTGCAATAGGTCCAACCCCTTACAGATTAGTGATGAGAGTTCCGAGTCTTTTCTGTGAGCCGACTCATTTTGCTACATTCACGTAAAAGAGTGGCTCCCAAACAGCTCTTAGTTAATGATGCTTCAAAATCGACCTAGAACCAATGTATATCCCAAAAGGTAGGTAGATCGTGAAACGTTGTTCAAATACATTTTGACCTGGCCAAATTATTAGACATTCTCACAATTATAATGCCTTTTCTTTTTTTTACGCAATGAAAAAAAATCAGTACGGTCCAGACGCACTCTCCATGTTATTTATTGTTTCTGCAGTGAGAATTCACCCTCTTTAGAGAATTATTTTGTAACTTATCTGCAGAAACGCCTTGTTTTGAGCTCAAAAAGCAGTGGTAGCAGTATCCAAATGTACGTGTCTCACTGATGGGATTCGGTTCCTGACGTTCATCAAAAAGATGCGTTCAAAAAGAGCTGGTCGTTCGCGAACGACCCTTCACTATTACAGATTGGATTAGTTTAGAAAAGTTGTACCTTTTGTATAGTATAATCAATGAATCAATGTGCATGCAGAAACATCGATACTAGAACATTCTAAAACTCAACCTGCAACACAGCATTCAGGGAGGAATGATAATGAGCACCCTCTCATGTCTTTTTCACTCTGAGAGAGTTAACTGAAATACAACAAAGCCACGCAGTGTTGATCCTACTGTGAATAAAATAACACTTATTTTCGTCGCCGCGTGGTGAAAATGTTAATCCCACTGGTGTTAACCCCACTGGAATCAACACTCAGTTATAACACTCACAACACTTTTTACCTTAACACCAACACTTGCAAATTTCCTGTGCATGCGCGTGTGCAAAGTGTGCATGTATCTGCATGCACACAAGCCTGTGTGTGTGTGTGTGCGCCTGTGGGTGTGTGTCATAGGGAGCTGAGCCAGACTTTAGGGACAGCCCTGTTCTACTGCTAC
Organism: Salvelinus alpinus; assembly: GCF_045679555.1. Lineage (NCBI taxonomy): Eukaryota > Metazoa > Chordata > Actinopteri > Salmoniformes > Salmonidae > Salvelinus > Salvelinus alpinus. Next base: position 69,063,838 of record NC_092094.1, read on the forward strand.
ACATGTATCCCCTCCAGCAGGAGAAAACAAAGTGAGGAGAGCATAGTAATTTAGACAGACACGCACACAGCCCCACTTACAGATGTTTACACAAGCTTTCAAAATCTCACACAGATACCCCAATCTTTACAAATATAAACCACACACATCAATAACAACCACACACCACATAGACAAAGGCATACAAACGTGCACAAACACACATGCACACACAGCTTTATAGCTGTTTAATTCATGGGGCCTTGGCAGCTCTCTTTCCATCTCTCTATTTCTCTTCCCTCTCAATCCTCTCCCCCTCTCTTCACACTCATGTCTCTCTCAATCTTCTCCGTTTCACCTCTCTTGCTCTCTCTCTCGTAGCCATAGTGCGTGTGTGTTTATTTGTGTTGGTGCTTGTGTGTGTGCGTGCATGTGTTTCTGTGTGTGTGTGTGTGTCTATTCACAGCCCCTGGTAAGGCTTGTCTGCCCTATAATAAATCAGGCTTGTACTGTCGGCAAGCGTTGGCCTCTGCCTATTAGATGAGGGGATTTACGCGAAAGAGCTATGGAAGTGAACACATGAATAAAAATGAATAGCAAGACCTGGCCGACTAGACACACAAGCACACACACATATGCACACAAGGACAAAGGTGTGTGAGGTGTGTGTGTGTGTTCGTGTGCATTTATAGCGGTGTGACTAATACCATTGAGTATAATTGGACATTGTGTGAATGGGCTCTTTTCCTCGACACCACCTGTCCGCCCACCACGGCCCTTTGGCCAATTAGCCTAGCCACCCCTCCGTCCTTCTTCCCCCTCGCGGACAAGTCAAATGAAGATCCCTCGCAAACGAGTAGACCGTTCACATCTATCAGCGTCTCACCCCTTCACTCCCTCCATCCCTGTCAAAACCTCCTCTCCAGGCATTCTTTATTTATTCAAAGGAGTCCCTCGTTCAAAAGGAGTGTATTCTGGGATCCAATTAGAGAATAGCAGCGAGATAGCCGCGCCGTCCACCTTTCTGCTAAATTGGAAAAAAGAGAGAGTGGTCAGAGAGCTGGTAGTTGATGAGCCCCTGGTCAACTGTGGGCCAAGAGGCTGTGTGGCGTTTTGTCCTGATATGGACGAGTGCGCGTGGCGGGGGTTGTCCTGTGGTGCCTTAATTGCAACCTGTAGGGATGCAACCATAAGAAGCATACACTCACAGCGATGGATAGTTTAAAAATGGACACGCACAGAAATATCGAGGCACTCTAACACACACGAGCCAGAGTATACACTAACACCAATGAGTGCACGTTGCCTCACACTCAATATGCCGCAATCATTCGCCATGGATATGCAGTATCCCTGTTTTGTTTTCTCATTAAGAGAATTAACAATGGATTACCCACCAGTCTGAGGTGAATGCTATTATGGATGAAAGTGTACTCTCCTTGTTGTTGCTGTGGTGGTTGGTGTTGTTTCCTATTTTCTCCAAATGTAATACGCTCTATCTTTGATTAGCTCGGTGCGATGGGGTTTGGGGCTACAACTTTCCACAGTAATTAAGCTGTCAATCAAAACCAATGTCTTCTGGGTAAAAATGGAGAGCCGAACTGAAACTTTTCCTAACAGGTGGCCAGGGTATATAAGCCACTGCCCATTGCTTACGCCACAATATCTGGCCTCGTTTTATTTTAGGACGTTTGTTATTTTTTCAAATGGCTTCATAACATGGCCTTAGAGTAAACTCTGTCACTCTTTTTCATGTTGTTGTAAAGAGAGAAGTGAGGATAGGGTTTTGGAAAGTGACAAAATGTAAAAATAATTATAAAATAAAAACATTATTCTGAGTGGTAAATCACTTGTAGGTCTATGTAATTCTTGGCTGCAATTTGGCACAATACTTTGGTGGTATTGGCAATGCAAGTGGAAGTCCATTTTCTATGGAAAGCCAAGTTATTCTCTTTTTAAAGTCTGTTTTTCTCTTTCCCTGTCCAGGTGGTGTTTCAGGCCATTCGGGGATCGGGCTACGAAGGCGACATTGCCATCGATGATGTATCAGTCACCAAAGGGAAATGCAAGCAGGAGAATTCCGTTTCCAACACAGGTATGTCACAATATTACTGTAGGTGTAGGGGGAAGTTGCCCCTTGACGCAGATCTTAGGTCAGAATCTGTCTATTAATCTCACCAACTCACTAAAGGCAGACACAGTCTATCACATTCTCACCATTACAAACCAAACACAGTATAGGAAGAAACTGTTCAGTTTCACCCAGACATTGTTGAGAGCTTGCCCTTTCAGAGAGGTTGGCCTTTTCCCAAAGCTATACTCTATGATGTATGGTTACTTTGAAAATGTAATATGCAATAAATAAACAGGTGGATGAATTTACAAATTGTTTTAAGATTTGGGGAAACCCGAAAAAGAGGGATAGAAGGGGGGGATATAGTTAACCAGAATGATATTAATGAGGAGAGAGATTTAAGGCGTTAGAGAGAAGGCGAGAGAGCAAGAGATTAAGAAAGACAAAGTGAGGAGGACGAATTGCAGAAGACATGTGGCATAAATAATAGTAATGGGGGGAAGAGCTGCCCCCAATGGGGCAACAAAAGTGTCAGCACTCAACCATAACACTTGTTGGCAATACAACAGAACAGATTAACCGGAATGACATTTAATCTCACAGGTGGCCAAAAAGAACAATCTGAAAGCCACGCCCCTACTAAGCCACACCTCCAGTCTTCTGATCTGACCCAGTGGTGCATAGCTCAGTGACCCAACTGGCTAGTAAAAAAATAACCCAAAGTGTGTTCTGTCCACTATTTACCCATCACTGGGTAGCTTTTAACCTAGCAATTTGTTAGTGTAGCAAGGCACACCCTTCATTGACACTGCTATAGGATTCCTCCATGCTACCCACACCAGACTCCATACAATGGCTTCATACAGCCCTGACCAAAGCACTGACCATAATTGAAAGAGCTCTTCATTGCCAATGAAGGCAGCCACAACTCCACACGATGGCTTCTATTGACAATTATTCACCTCTAAGTGAGAAAGCTCTCACTGTCAATGTATTCTTGTGTCCGTTGACCACCACTGACCACAGTGATTGAATCAAGCCGGCACTAAATTGATGTGAAGCTGCCCCTGACCTCAAGCGCGTTCTGGGAAATAGAGATAGAGAACCATTAACATTTTGTTTGTAAATGAATGGGGGATCTTGGGAAATGGTCAATTATAAAAGATAAAGCTACTGTACTATCACAATATCGAGGGATCAAGTTAGACATACTGTAGACTATAATTTGGGAAAGAAAGTGGTGTGGTACAGTGTTGACATCTGTGTATTTTTACCACTCATGATGGTGCCCACGTTAATATTTTCAACACTTATGGGTGTGCCCAACATAGCTGAAGGCACATGCATTCCCCCACAGATCAACTGTGGAGGTACTATAACTTCGGCGAGACAAGCGGCCTGACTATGCAACACATTACAAACCTCTGTGCATTGGGGCCCTTCCTTACGAAAAGCAACAGGCCAAGACAACCAAAACAAATCAAGAGACATCGGTGGGTCAGTAAATAATTAACGAGAAAACCACTCTACCTCCCCCAAAACACCTAATCTGAGATAGCAGCGAAAGAGACGAGAGCTAGTGGGGAAGAAGGGAGTTATAGCAGGGATCCTAAAGGAATACAGTGAATTATTGATGGAGGGTGTAAACAGGAATCTAGGCTACGCTAGCCCGTGTGGTTGACGCAGTGGTGCAGCTATTTTTTAAATAAATGTTTATTTTACTTGGCAAGTCAGTTCAGAACAAATTCTTATTTACAATGATGGCCTATCCCAGCCAAACCCAGATGACACTGGGCCAATTGTGCACTGCCCTATGGGACTCCCAATCACAGCCAGATGTGATACAGCCTGGATTTCAACCAGGGACTGTATTGACACCTCTTGCACAGAAATGCAGTGCCTTAGACCACTGTGCCGCTCAGGAGCACAGATAGATTAGCTGAGACAGATGAGCTATTATTGGTTAGAGGAGATTGGGTAGAGGAAATATGCAGCCCACACACCTGGGCAACCTGTATGTATAAGCAGACGCAACAATGAAGAATGATATATGTGGGTAAAACAATATAGGTTGGTTTGTTGGACATACAGTAGATTAAGCCTAGTCCTGGACTATGAAACATGTTCAACAGAGATGCTCTATTTATATAGGGCCAGTTTCCAAAACACATAATTTGCCTAGTCCTGGACTAAAGTATATAACTACTGAACAAAAATATAAATGCAACATGTAATGTGTTGGTCCCATGTTGAAGAGGGCGAGGAACGAGATGGAGTCACAATCCATGCCAGGCACACCTGTGAGCTCTGGAACTCCACCTCCGACAGGCAGAGTCAACATACGTCAGGTCGTCGGTTCACCCTGACATTTCCATTCCACTTCTGACAACAGAACTTGACAAACTGCTCACCAGGCACAGCAAGGACCAAGGATGTGTAACTGAAGAGATATACCACAAGTGGACACAGAATACCAACTGGGATGGATCCCGAGGCAAATGTGGCTTACCAGTGAACCTCCGGGTGTTCATCATTAATACTGTGTCTCAGAAGTTTCTGTCCATGACTGATGCAGAGTTAATGAGTACTTGAGGTAACAGAGAAAGTCTGGATATGGACTGCTCTCCCTCATCTGCTTCATCTGACCACTTTGTTATTGACCGAGTCACTGGTGCTTCCTGCTTTAGTTTTTGCTTGTAAACAGGAATTGGGAGGATATAATTATGGTCAGATTTGCCAAATGGAGGGCGAGGGAGAGCTTAGTACGTGTCTCTGTGTATGCAGTAAAGGTGGTCTACAGTTTTTTTCCCCCTCTGGTTTCACATTTAACATGCTGATAGAAATTAGGTAAATCTGATTTGAGTTTCCCTGCATTAAAGTTCCCTGCGTGAGTGTTTTCCTGTTTGCTTACAGCTCATTGAGTGCCAGCATCGGTCTGTGGTGGTATGTAGACAGCTACGAAAAATACAGATAAACTCTCTAGGTAGATAGTGTGGTCTACAGCTTATCATGAGATACTCTACCTCGGGCGAGCAACACCTTGAGACTTCCTTAGATATTGTGCACCAGCTGTTGTTGACAAATATACAATGACCGCCACCCCTTGTATTACCAGAGGCTGCTGTTCTATCCTGCCGATAGAGCGTATAACCCGCCAGCTGTATGTTTTTAATGTCGTCGTTCAGCCACAAATCGGTGAAACATAAGATATGACAGTTTTTAATGTCCCGTTGGTAGGATATACGTGCTTTTAGTTCGTCCCATTTATTTTCCAGTGGTTGTACATTGGCTAACTGTATGGATGGCAAAGGCAGATTAGCCTGTCGTCGCCTGATCCTCACAAGGCACCCCAATCTCCTTCCTCAAAGTCTCAGTTTCTTTCTCTGGCGAATGACGGGGATGAGGGCCTGTTCGGGGGTCTGGAGTAAATCCCTCCCGTCGGACTCATTAAAGAAAAATTCCTCGTCCAATTCAAGGTGAGTTATCGCTGTTCTGATGTCCAGAAGCTCTCCTTTCGATCTTAAGAGACGGTAGCAGCAACATTATGTACAAAATAAGTTACAAACAAAATACCACGGTTGGTTAAGAGCCAATAAAACGGCAGCCATCCTCTCCATTACGCCATTACTGTAAGCAGCCATTACTACACCAAACACAATTCACAAAGTTTTCAGAGTATGAATGCTGATCTGGGATCAGGTCCCTCCTCTCCTTATCTCTATGATCTAAAAGGCAAAACCGATCCTAGATCAGAGCTTTAACTCTAAGACACTAAATACATACAACCCCAGATCTTTAGCCATCGCAGACCCCTACTTAACTTGTTCTCTATGGGAGAGGACGGGAAGAATAAAGAGTTTGATTATGAATACATTGATTTTCTAATCTTTCTAATATAAATCCATATTGATCTCTTAAATACCTGTCTCGCTTTTTATTTATGAAACTCATTCCGCAGACAGCTTGCATGCATAATGCGCTGTTGACTTTGTGTAAGTGCGGTGTGTGTTTGTTTGGTTTTACTATCCAGAAGTTCTCACAGGGATAGTAAAACAAGGATCATTTCTCCAGTCCCCACAAGGAAAAAGGCTTAGGGGTTAGGGTCAGGGTTAAGATTGCGGTAAGGGAAAATAGGATTTTGAATTGGAATCAATTGCTTGGTCCCAATGATAGTAAAACAAACGTGTGTATTTGCATTTGCATGCTATCTGACAAACGGAGAGGAAGGGTTGCAAATGTCTCATGAACTGTAGGTGCTTTGTGATTCCATTTCTTTGAATCTCTATGCTTACTCAGAGTTCCAAAAAAGCAGCATACATACATTTTTATAAAAGCACAGTACATCATCTGTCCTATGAGCTTTGAATTTCCTTCCCAACACAACAGCTATTCTTTGAAAGGGTTTGGTGTAGAGATCTTCATGTCGAACGAGGGGCGAACAGTTTGATGATGACATCAATGGGCAAATTGTCTCTTAGATGCTACCTCAAAGCACTTATGACACGCATCCAATCTCCATTGTGAATCCTGCCTCTGAAGTGATAAAAGGCCTTATTCCCCTCATTCCACTCTCAGGCTTTTAAAGTTCCAGATGTTGTTTTAGTACCGCATCTCCTCACATGTTCTCGCTTCATAACATCTTGGGATTGAGTTGCAATATCTCACAAGACTTTACTTTTAATTTCTCCCACACATTTTTCACATATGGATTACTAGGCGAGATAAAAGTATTGCACAGTAACTAAATGCCAAAAGGCTTCAACTCTTGAACTCTTTACAATCAATGTGACCTGTTGGTTGTGGTCAATAGTCTATTGTGCTCCGACCATTTAGTTTGTTCTGTTTGTGTTTTCCACAGTTCTGATTGGAGGAGCCCCGGTGCTGTGCTCGCACCCATTGGCCGCCTCGCTGACCTTCGCCCTCTGCTCCTATCTACTGCTGCTCTACAGATGATGAGCACAATCATCACCTGTTCACCTGTCCACCTTTCTGTTTTCATCGCCAATCCATCCTTCATATCTCCCATTCCACCCTGGCTAAGCTTGTACGTCTTCTTGTACCACTTCTTCTCTCTCATTCTTCTTTTCCACACTCACACTTTTACAGTCGTACGCTGCTTTTTTCTCCAGTCATACTCATGTCCTTGTGACCTTTGACACCCAATATCCAACCCCTCACAGCAGACACTCACCCGGCTTCACTCTCTCACTCTTCCGTCACCTCCATCTACTCTTTCCCAACCCCGTATTCCTGGGACACAAGTGTCGGACACTCTACCAAAGACGACGAAGGACAAAATAAAAAATATGGGTGGGGGGAGGGGCTGAGGATTATAAGAGAAGGGGTGGTCTCCCCCCCTGTTTTTGAACCCTCCCCCTCGCCTCCTTGGGCTGGGTGCCAGGTAGCTGCCGCATCACGAAGGCAGACTGAGTGACTGACAGAGAAAGAAAGATAGAAAGAAAGAAGCTCCCACTTGCCTCTCCTCTACCAGTCGCTGCAGTAGGACCTGCGTTAGATTGTACGTATACATTTCTCTATATAATATATATTACAAAAGTTTAAATAACATTTAAGTGAAGAAAAACACTCATGGACATGGACGACTTTACAGGCTACGACAAAGCGAAACTAAAGAAGCACAAATGTATACAATCTATTCTTTCTTTTCCAAAGAAGTGTTTTTTGGAAGTATTTTTTACTGCATGAGGCTTTTTTTTTCATATCGGTCAGCGATAAACGGGAACCTCCCACTGGGCAAAAACTGGTTCAATCAATGTTATTTCCACGTCATTTCAACTCCCAAAATCAATGTGATGACATTTAATCAACTTGGAAAACTAATTGGATTAGCAAAAAGTCATCAATGTAAGGGCATTTCGTATTTTTTTTATCCAACTTTTAACCTAAATCCAAAAAGTGGAATTATTTAGTTGATTTCCCGTTTAATTCACATTAGTTGACAACTCAAGCAAATGTAAATTAAAACTATAAGTTGAACTGACATCTATACCCAGTGGGCTTGTTCATACTAAACAAAAATATAAACGCAAAATCAAATCCAAATTTTATTTGTCACATACACGTGTTTTGCAAATGTTATTGTGGGTGTAGCGAAATGCTTGTCTTTCTAGCTCCAACAGTGCAGTATTATCTAAGAAGTAATATCTAACAATTTCACAACAATACGTGCAATACACACCAATCTAAGTAAAGGAATGGAATTAAGAACATATAAATATATGGACGAGCAATGTCAGAGCGGCATAGACTAAGATACAGTGGAATAGAATACATATTAGATGAGTAATGCAAAATATGTAAACATTATTTAAGTGACTAGTGATTTCAAATCTATGTATATAGGGCAGCACCCTCTAATGTGCTAGTGATGGCTATTTAACACTCTGACGGCCTTGAGATAGAAGCTGTTTTTCAGTCACTCGATCCCAGCTTTGATGCATCTGTACTGACCTCGCCTTCTGGATGATAGCGGAGTGAACAGGCAGTGGCTCGGGTGGTTATTGTCCTTGATGATGTTTTTGGCTTTCTGTGACATCAGGTGCTGTTGGTGTCCTGAAGGGCAGGTAGTTTGCTGCGGTGATGCATTGGGCAGACCGCACCACCCTCTGGAGAGCCCTGCGGTTGTTGGCGGTGATACAGCCTGACAGGATGCTCTCAATTGTGCATCTATAAAAGTCTGTTAGGGTTTTTTACTCAGCCTCCTGAGGTAGAAGAGGCGCTGCTGCGCCTTCTTCAGCACACTGTCTGTGCGGGTGGACCATTTCAGTTTGTCAGTGACGTGTACTCCCAGGAACTTGAAGCTTTCCACCTTCTCCACTGCGGTCCTGTCGATGTGGATGGGAGGGTGCTCCCTTTGTTCTTCCCTGAAGTCCACAACCAGCACCTTTGTTTTGTTGACAATTGGTGGGAGGTTATTTTCCTTGCACCACACTCCCAGGGCCCTCACCTCCTCCCTGTAGGCTGTCTTGTCATTGTTGGTAATCAAACCTGGAATCACTGGGGGGGGTCAGGTGTCAACTCAGTCTGTGTCCAATGTGGTGTTTACTCAGAACTAGGAAACTCTGAAATATCAAACTTGCAAATTCGAGGGTAGAACGGTGCTTTATTTACCACTTTGGAAGCTCATTATGAATGGTTTAGCACATGTTCAGTCCCAAGTTTCTTTCAGAGTTTGCTATAATTCTGGTAGCACGTGAATGCAGCTTACTGGCTTGCCGACTACCCATCTCCCATCAATTTATCCTGTCAGCTGTGCATTTCTTATGAAGCGTCGACCATTTGTTAACTCACAACCATATTTAATGTATATTTACAACTATCTGTAGGTATAGGCAGGAGATATGCCAGGTGGAAATGCCTGACTCAGGACAGAAAAATGATGCATCGGAATCAGATGCAACTGAAAAATATTGAGCAAACTACTTCATCATATGATTTTAAATGATAACAGAACATTAGGACATTTTAACTAATATTCTATGTGACAATGTTTTTGACCCCAAAGAATTTAGAGACTTTGTGCAATTGATGATGATTCATTTGTGGTTTCTACACACATCTATTTGGCAATTATGGATATGACAGCAAATTTCAACAACAAAAAATATACTTTTTTCCTTCTTTTTTTTAAAGAAACTAAGCCCATAATATCAAGCTAAATCAATTTGAGACCACACACGTTCCTATCCATGGTCTTGTGCTTTACTAGAAAATGAATGGACATTGTCTTTCACACTCATGAGTTCTACCATAATCATCTATGTGTAGCTAAGCACGTACAGTATGTGTAACATTTCTGTTAGTTGCAACACACCAAGCATTTGAGACACACGATGTGTCCTGGATCCTACTTTAACTATAGTATGCTTCTGTATTCGGGAGAGTGTAGGAGGGTCCACTTCAGAATATATTTACAGTATACTGCAGAAACATTGCTGACACTGATTACAGTTGAGTAACCTGCATCGAAATTCTCAGGGCCTATACTGATAATGTTAAATACACAATGGAAGAAAGGGTACAGCACAGAGATGGATAACTATAAGCCTTGGACTAGGTTTTATGGTATATTTTTAATCTTTGTGTCTTCTGTGTTCTCTATTATAGAATATTTCTCAACGTTAAAACTGATGTAAATGCAGGTGAATTCCTTGGTAATAAAATTAATATGTGGGTAGGAATACTATGAAATGGGCAAAAACTCTGAAATAAGGGCAAGTACACTTTTTGGGGGATAATAAGTATGAACAGATATTATATTTATTGTTTTCATGTTTAAGGTGCCTCCATTGATCAGTAATTGGTATTAATATTAAGGCATTTTTATTTAATGGCCTCTCTTTCCAAACCTCCTACATGAATTGTGCACATAACTGATCAATGTTCAGTTTTCTGTAAGTTTTAGACATTGACAAATGTTACTAACCCTAAAACTTAGGTTTTCTTTACTGTCCATTCACCAGATCAATTGGAAATTAAACTAGCCTGCATACTCCAAATGAAACCATGAAATGCCTGAAAGTGAGTCTATTTTGTGTTGGCAAATAAGATAGTGCATTCAGAAAGCCCCTTTTTCCACATTTTGTTACGTTACAGCCTTATTTTGAAATGGTTTATAAATAAATCCCTCAACAAACGACACACAATAGCCCATAATGACAAAGAAAACGGAAATATCACATTTACATATGTTTTCAGACCCTTTACTCAGTACTTTGTTGAAGCACCTTTGGCAGCAATTACAGCCTTGAGTGTTCTTGGGTATGACGCTACAAGCTTGGCACACCTGTATTTGGGGCTCTTCTCCCATTCATCTCTGCAGATCCTCTCAAGCTCTGTCAGGTTGGATGGGGTGCGTCACTGCACAGCTATTTTCAGGTCTCTCCAGAGATGTTCGAATGGGTTCAAGTCCGGGCTTGTCCCGAGTGGCTTTTGTCCCGAAGTCACTCCTGTGTTGTCTTGGCTGTGGGCTTAGGGTCGTTGTCCTGTTGGAAGGTGAACCTTCGCCCCAGTCTGAGGTCCTGAGCGTTCTGGAGCAGATTTCATCAAGTATCTCTCTGTACTTTGCTCCGTTCATCTTTTCCTCGATCCTGACTAGTCTCCCAGTCCCTGCCACTGAAAAACATCATGATTCTGCCACCACCATGTTTTACCGTAGGGATGGTGCCAGGTTTCCTCCAGACGTGACGCTTGGCATTCAGGCCAAATAGTTCAATCTTGGTTTCATCAGACCAGAGAATCTTGTTTCTCATGATCTGAGAGTCCTTTGGGTGCCTTTTGGCACTGCATAGTTCTGCAGAGGTGGTTGTCCTTCTGGAATGTTCTCCCATCTTCACAGAGGAACTCTGGAGCTCTGTCAGAGTGGCCATCGGGTTCTTGGTCACCTCGCTGACCAAGGCCCTTCTCCCCTGATTGCAGTCTCAAGGATGATCATTGGAAACAGGATGCACCTAAGCTCAATTTAGAGTCTCATAGCAAACAATCTGAATACTTATGTAAATAAGATATTTCTGTTTTGAATTTTTAATAAATGAGCTGACATTTCTAAAAACCTGTTTTCACTTTGTCATTATGGGGTATTGTGTGTCGATTGATGAGGGAAATTATTTTTAATCCATTTTAAAATAAGGCTGTAATGTAACTAAATGGGTAAAAGGTCAAGGGGTCTGAACACTTTCCGAATGCACTGTATATCCAATTGTAGGTCATTTTAAATCTATTCATTTGTGTCCAGAAATTAGTGGTCTGAGGTATAATTAAACGTGTTGCTCTTCATGCACTTTAATGTGAAATTAAATGACACAAAATGTGCCCTGTATGCCATTTGATGCTCATTATGTACTAATGCTAGTTTTTTTATACTTGATTGTGACACCACCCCCCATTAGCTGAGGTAGTTCTAAAATGTACACCGTACCGTATATTAAGGAGTGGCTTAATCAATACATTCCTCTAGGATACAACATAGCATTTACAAGAAAGGATGTCAGTTCACTGCTATAGTCCCTTAGGGTTGCACATTACAGGAACCTTTCCCAAAATTCCCAGGTTTTTCAGGAATTGCGGTTGGAGGACTCCCAGTTCCCTCCCTGCTTATTCACTCCTGATTCCGGGAATTCTCCAACCAGGATTTCTGAAAAGAGGGGGAATTTGGGAGGGTTTTCAGAATTATGCAACATTAAACCCAATCACAATTAATTTGGCATTACCACACCTCCAATTATCTGATGTTTTTACACGATCCAGGTTTCTCCTTGACCACCTAAGGGGTCTCCATTTCATGCGTGAACATTTTCAAAACTCTCTTACTGTCAAAATGTTTCCCTGTAGTTCTCTGTCTAAAACAAGAAGGCTAGAAAGGACCCCCGTCATACAGCTTGGAGAGCAAACTCCCCAATAAGTAAGTGCCTCACAACTGGTATTCCTCCGTGAGGTGACCTACCATCCAGAAAAACACTTCAGCTGGTCAGCGTAGCATCCAAGCAATATCTGTGGCCATGGTTGAGAAGGGATGGGCAGTCACCCAGTCACTGGAAAGGACCCCCTTCCATTAGAGACATCACCACACACACAGTGGATGCTCCACGAACTCAACAGCAGGACCGACTGAGTGTTACTGTATAGGTCTTCACATGTCCTCACCTCCAGTGCAGACAATTCTTCGCTAACAGAAAGGGTGCATTCCAGATACAGCAATGTTGATCAGGGTGAGTTTACCAAAAACATAAAGATCATCTTTAGCCTTTTAAAGATAAGTGTTCATCAATTGCCTACAAAAGGACTTAAGATGATCTTAGTGCTAAAGATGATCGCTATGTTTTTGGGAAAGTCACACCAAATCTTTAAATGCCTGGTGAAGTCTTATAACATCTAATAAACCACATCAACATGATGTAATGAAAGTATAATCTGCGCAGACCTGTGCAGGATCTGTGTACTTGGAGCACACCCCAATGAGTGAACCCTCCACAATGCAGTCAGATTGGTCAGAGTAACTACGCAGCTCCTGCCTGTCTACGCAAATGTGTGCAACGCGGACAGATTCAAGACAAAGACAGTGTGTGTGTGTATATGCACTTTAGTGAATAATTGAAAAGTATAGCAGTGCTGGGTGTTGCATATTCTTTGTCATGTACTGAAATATTTTTGAAGAAAAATACATTTGAAATATGACTCCAAAATTTATGAATTAATAATCACGAAAGAACAAAAAGAGATGATTTTGGCGTCCTTTTTGTCATGTTTGCCAATGCACACAGTGGTTTCTCGCACATTGAGTCGCCATCACACGTATATAATATCTCCACAAAAACAACTCTTTGTGACTTGCTACGGGGTGTAAAAATGCAGAATGTGACAAACTACCACTCTATCCTTCTCTATCCACCTGTTTGTATTCAAGCCTTGCATATTACACTGTTAACCCCAAGTAGTAAGTTGAACTCAAAGTCAATTAAACATCATTATTACTTAAAATGTTTGTGGTACTGACTCAAAACAAAATGAGAAGTCATTCTATTTTGTAATATTTTTTGCACCCATTTTTATTTATTTTTTATCTTTATTTAACTAGGCAAGTCAGTTATGAACAAATTCTTATTTACAATGACGGCTTAGGAACAGTGGGTAAACTGCCTTGTTCAGGGGCAGAATGACAGATTTTCACCTTGTCAGCTCAGGGATTTGATCTAGCAACCTTTCGATTACTGACCCAAAGTCCCTGGAATCCTACAACCCTACTTGGAGGACTGATGAGGCCTGTAAACCATGCGTTTTAGGATAAAGCTAGGCCTCAAAACAAGCCCTCATGATATATGTATTGCCATAAATTGTTCCATATTAATGATTACATTCACCTAGGAACTAACTTGGTGAATGCCATAGAACAAAAATGAATAATCAACAACCATGTCTGTGTCACTAACACATACAGTCTTGGGTGGTAACTCTACAATTCACTCGAAAGGCAAAGCACACTGGGAAAGTATATTGGAGGTGTGACTTAGTGGGGGGCATTACTCCAAATTTTCAAGCTGATACAACTCAAATCTGGACCCCCTACAGGGTCACTATCCAGGCTTCCATCCAACCTTTTTCTGCGAGTAAAGTATATGTCAGATGAAAAATGTAATGACAGTCCTGATGGAAACAGAACATTTTTCTGTAAACTTTCCTAATGTCAACAAAACGAAATACGCTACACAAGGTGGGATCTGTTTGTGTTGGTAAAATTAATTATGCAAGAAATTACTTTGGGAAAGAGTTTATGCACAAATATTGAAATAATATCCATCATATCGAAGTAAACTTGGAGTCACGCAATGACATGTTGTGTGGTCCTACCACAACGGCTCGTTGGGAAAGCATGCAGTTTATTAGGCTACTGCAGTTTATTTAGTACCTAGTGGAGTGCTCTCCTTTGTCTACACCCATTTAGCATTGTTCACACCCTCTAAAGCCAGCCCCACCCATCTCTTTAAGGATTCACATGTGAGGTCATGTGCTAATCAGTGAGTAGTGTAGTAAAGACTAAACCTAAAAGTGGTAAATGTAGTACCCTACAATAAGGAAAAATTCCAGGTCAACAGAAAGTTTCTGTCTTTCCCTTGACTTTGGTGCAGGGCATGTGATGTCCATAGCCTCCTCATCACAAAACTCTTTGTCTAGCTGTGTCCAGTCCAGGTGATGCTTGTACAGGCAGACCATGTATGGGAGGAAGGATGTCAGCGTTGCGCAGCAGCTGAAACCTGGTGTTGACTGAGTCCGAACGCTCCTTGGCGACCAGGCTCCAGAGCTTTGAAGCTTTAAAACAGGAAATAGACATTACAACCTTGCACAACATCAATTCACCTCAAGTTTAGATAAGAAAAACCTCACACAATGCAATGGAAATTATATTCACCTGAAGTGCTGGTACTGCTTGAACTGTGGCAGCTGCCTGAAATACGGAGTCAGGTGTTGTTGCCAGCCATAGCTTTCCACCAGCACTGTACCATCCTCCAGTCCAACCAGCTGTGGGATGTTGACCCCTGTCACAGTGCCGTCCTTCACAACACCAGCAATCTAAGACAAAGTGTTCACTCTGGTCTTTCTGAAGCGCTGCTTGATGAGGCAGTAGCACCAGTCGGGGGCAAACTTGGTGTGGCCTGTGATCAGGAAGTGAATGTCCAGACTGTGGTGGAGCTTGTGCATGGTCCGCCAGGCACAATACCAGAGCACAAACTTGTTCTTGTTTTGGCCACTGCAGTTGCGAGGAGTTAAAAAGTACATGGGACCTGGCTGCATAGGGTCAGAAGGATCCAAGAAGCAACAAAATAACATTAAGATAAGTTAATGAAAAGAAAATGTAACATAAAACGCAATATAATTTTTTTAATGCATAATTGTCAGGTAAGTTTCACTTACTGTCAAGTGTGCTCCCTCTCCGGCCTCTAGGTCACCAGGCTGCTCGTTATGGTACACACCTGTCACCATCGTTACGCGCATTATGACACTCACCTGGACTCCATCACCTCCTTGATTACCTGCCTTATAGTAATGTCATTCTCTTTGGTTCATTTTGATGGGAGGCATTATACCATTCTCTTTGTATGACTGGTGGAGTGTTCTACTGATGCTGAAAGACAAATTCAATATACAAATATTTTGGCATTATTATCCTCTACAGCAGTGGTTCCCAAACTTTTTATAGTCCTGTACCCCTTCAAACATTCAACCTCCAGCTGCGTAGCCCCTCTAGCACCAGGGTCAGCAAACTCTGAAATTTTGTTTTTTGCCATCATTGTAAGCCTGCCACATACACACTATACGATACATTTAAAAATAAGAATTAGTGTGAGTTTCTGTCACAACCTGGCCCATGGGAAGTGACAAAGAGCTCTTATAGGACCAGGACACAAAATGAGTGTAACAAGTGCACTGAGAGTCAGGAAGCAAGTTCAGTGAGTGAGTGTTTTAATAAACACAATGAACACAAAACACAAACAACACACCAACATGAAACAGAGTCAATAACACCTGAGGAAAGAGCCAAGGGGAGTGACAGATATAGGGAAGATAATCAAGGAGGTGATGGAGTCCAGGTGAGTGTCATGAGGCGCAGGTGCGCGAGACGATGGTGACAGGTGTGCGGGATAATCAGTAGCCTGATGACCTAGAGGCCGGAGAGGGAGTATACGTGATAATGAGTATGAGTTTTTGTCACAACTTGGCTCGTGGGAATTGACAAAGAGCTCTTATACGATCAGGGCACAAATAATAATAATCAAGGTATTTGCTCTTTATTTAACCATCTTACATATAAAACCTTGTGAATAACTCACCACAGGTTAACTCACCACAGGTTAATGAGAAGGGTGTACTGGAAAGGATGCTCATAACTCTGCAATGTTGGGTTGTATTGGAGAAAGTCTGTCTTAAATAATTTTCCACACAAAGTCTGTGCCTATATTTAGATTTCATGCTAATGAGGGCCTAAAATCGACTCTCACATAGGTATGTGGTTGCAAAGGGCAACAGTGTTTTGGCAGGATACTCTGAGTGCAGTCCAATCCAGAAATCTGGCAGTGGCTTCTGATTAAATTAAATTTTCACAGAACTGCTTGTTGCAATTTCGATGAGGCTCTCTTGTTCAGATATTGGTAAGTGGACTGGAGGCAGGGCATGACAGGGATAATGAATCCAGTTGTTTTTGTCATCCGTTTCGGGAATGTACCTGCGTAATTGCGCACCCAACTCACTCAGGTGCTTCGCTATTTGACATTGTCCGTAAGCTTGAGTTCATTTGCACACAAAAAAATCATACATTGATGGAAAGACCTGTGTGTTGTCCTGTCATAGTTGAAGTGTACCTATGATGGAAATTACAGGCCTCTCTCATCTTTTTAAGTGGGAGAACTTGCACAATTGGTGGCTGACTAAATACTTTTTTGCCCCACTGTAAGTGAACCCCAAATCAATGTAGTTATCATATTTGCGCCTCTTCAATGGTCCAACGTCCCTGTCTGTTGTTCGGTGCTTTCCCGGGTAAGGGGGCAGTAGCTCTTCGGCTGCATCAGATTCACAACTGTCAGTGTCCATGCTAGCTGGGCTAACAACAAATGTAGAATTACTGATGCTAGCATTGGATGTGCTCGTGTGAGCAAAACAACTTGTGTCGTCGACAGGTGCAGGTGTAGTACTGCTGGTAGTAGCAGTACTACCAGTAGAGCTGGTATGTGTATCTATGGTCGCAGGCCTTACTAAATGGACAGTTTGAATATGTGAGTATTCTTTCTTTTTTTTATAAATGTGAATCTCATTTTTATTTGGCGTTATCCGACGGCAATGCGCGTATCCCAGTTTGGGAATACCTGCTCTACAGAATTGGTGTCCCCCTGCGAAACGGTTGAGCTAACGTAGGCTAATGTGATTAGCATGAGGTTGTAAGTAACAAGAACATTTCCCTTTAGCCTTTTAAAATTATAAGATTAGATAACACAACGTGCCATTGGAACACAGGAGTGATGGTTGCTGATAATGGGCCTCTGTACTGTAGATATTCCATTAAAAATCAGCTGTTTACATCTACAATAGTCATTTACAACATTAATATTTCTGTTCAATTCGATATTACTTTAATGGACAATTTTTTAAAAGTTCTTTCAAAAACAAGGACATTTCTAAGTGACCCCAAACTTTTGAACGGTAGTGTAAAAAATATACACTGGATCAAATTTCAAAAAGGATCCTTATGTGTGTGTATATGCCTTCATGATAATAGAAGCATAATGACATAGACTTCAAAGTACATTTTAGAGTATTTCAGTGGAAGGAGGCAATTTTTAAATGTCCCAAGTGCTGCTCAGTACAATTCTAAATGTAAAACATTTTCTTCATTAAATGTTATTTTTTTATGTTAAATGCTGCACTTTTTATAAGAACATTGACCATTTTCTGTATGTACTCAAAGTTGTTGTCCACCTTGCTGCATTGTGGTTACTGGCACTTTAAGAAAATATATATTTTCTACAATGACATCACAATCAGTAAATAATGTTACTTCCTTGTTGGGAACCTGGCGAGTATCTAGATTTCATATTACATTTTCATCATTATGTTGTCACGACTTGTTCCCTCTCCTTGTTCGGGCGGTGTTCGGCGGTTGACGTCACCGGCTTTCTAGCCGCCACCGATCCATGTTTAATTTTTCCTTTTGTTTTGTCTGTTTACACACCTGGTTCCCTTCTCATAATTATGTTCCTTATTTAACCCTCTGGTTTCCCTTTCTGTTTTGTGCGTGATTGTCTTTCGTGTATTCCGGTGTGTTGTATTTTAAGTCCTGTTTTGTTCCTTGTTTGGAACGGGATTTTGATACGTTTTGGATTGAGTAAATCAGTGATTGTTACTCTTACCTGTGTCCTGCGCCTGACTCATTCGCTATCTTTTAGATAGACTCTGACATATGTTGGTGATGTGATGTGGGAAAGCATAACATGTCCACCCTGTAAGCAAAAATACAAGACGTTAATCGAATTTCATAATTTCAAAATATATTTGTCAAACAATGCAAATTCCTTTTCAAGTGGCAGCCATTATCCTAGCTTCATCACGACCACTTGGAGCAGAGTTGCTAATTTTATCTCAAAATGTCCAGCCTGTTATTGTCCACCCTGTTATCCATGTACACCTAACAGGGTGGACATGCTCTCAACAGGGTGGTCAAATGGACACTTGCAGTAATGTGTTGCAAAATGTATTTTTGTTCATAAATTATATTACATAATTAGAGTATGTATAATATTTTAAGAATAAATAAATATCAATTGAATCAGGTCTTTCTGAAGGAATGGCACCTCCTCTTAGTGTCACGATCGTTGGTTGAATTAATGGACCAAGGCGCAGCGTGCATAGAGTTCCACATGTTTATTGGATGAAACTCACAGAAAACAATAAAGCGCAAGACGAACCGTGAAACTAATGTAGTGCTCGCAGGCAACTAGACATAGACAAGATCCCACAAAAACCCAGTGGGAAAAAGGCTGCCTAAATATGATCCCCAATCAGAGACAACGATAGACAGCTGCCTCTGATTGGGAACCATACCAATGAAAAAACTAGACTACCCACCCTAGTCACACCCTGACCTAACCAAAATAGAGAATAAAAAAGGATCTCTAAGGTCAGGGCGTGACACTTAGTGAAGCTGAAAGACAGCGGCAATACAGAGAACGACGTAATGCTGAGCCAGAAAGAAGGAGAGAATCTAGAGAAATGGAGGAAAGACAAAGCGACAGGGAAGAAGGCAATAGCTGAACTCAGTGACAGAAAGGAAGAAATGGGAAGATTCAACAATGATACTCAGAGCCAGGGCCAAGGCTAGTGCATTGCTGCAGTCCCCTCAACTCCTGAAAATCAGCCTGGCCCTTCAAGGTTAGAATATGCTTATTAAGATAAGGCATTTAAGATTATTAAACTAAGCTAAACTTTCTGGATTTAGAGGAAAATAACATTAAGGTGAAGTACATGCACCCGAATGGCATCAACAAATTCTTCTGGCCAAGTCCAAAGGAAGATATTTGTTGGTACTCTGATGGACAGATCATTTTTCTGATGCCAGAGCCACCGGCTGTTAATAAACGCTCTGTGCAGATGGAAAAATCCACCTGGAAGTATGCAGAAGAGCATTTGGGGTGAAAGGGGGGACAGCAAGAGAGGGACAGGAATGTGTTTTAATGCTAATTCCAATGATTTTGTACCGGCAATGTATTTTCGTATTGTTGTTTTTCACAATGAATATGTAACTAAATAGCAGTTACAATGTTGTTACTACATGTATTACTGTGTAGATGTCTATTCAGTGTTGAGTATTCAATGTTCAGGGTTTAATTTATGTTCTGTACCGTTATAGCTGTCCACTCTGTTATACCTTGGTCCACAGTGTTATCTTGGCATCTTTTTCAAATTAATTCAGTTACATTGTCAAATATCAAGGATTTGTGTAATTATTTTAAAGAGTAAGACACAGCCAACACCATAAACTATAATTAATAACTGTCTCAATTCAGAAAGATAAGGTGCAAATTAGATGAAGTTCTGTATAAAACCACATATTGTAAACAAAATCTGTTATTTCTTTATAATTTGACCAGAACAAATGGACAGGGTTGACAAAGGGACACAATAGCTTTATGAAAATGTAAATATTAAAATAGTCCAATGAAAGTATTTAAAGACAGTTAAGTGCATGTCCGTAACAGGGTGAACATATTTTATGGCTGATTCACTGAAAATTTGTTTGTAATTATCTAACTCTAAGTGCTGGAGCTTTGCCAACATGTTTTCCTTTTATAGTAAAACATAAAAGAAATACCAATTCTGAAATAAAAAAGCTTTCTGACAAAATTAGCATAATATATGAAACTTTAGCTTGACTCATAGCTGTATACATGGATGAATGCTTCACGGCAGACTGCAACCCCTTTCATTAATAAGTAAGACATTCTGTGTTCTTTCCGTTTTGTATTTACAGCTTGCTTGGCCCGTTGTTGTGTCAAGTCACTCTGGTTCACACTGACCGAGTGCAATGCCATAAGAAACATCCAGACCTTTAGCCCCCACCCAAATTCTGACCATTATACTCGCCCTAGCAGAGCTGGTTAGGCTGTTTTCATGTTATCCAGAGTGTTGGTGACTGTAACTGTGCTCCAGACAACAATTGAATTACGTTTTTTTGCCGACGTTTACTGACACCGGCCATATTCAACCGGTGTTGAGCGTTTCTGCACACACAGATGAGAATGCTCTGAAACAGTTGTTGCAGTGACTTTCTATTGAAATGTATACTTGCATACTGGATGGAGTCTTTTGTTAAGTTTTATTACGCAATACTTTTATTATTTTTTTAAAGCCACATTAGACAGGATTACCCTACACATACTGACCAGCTCAAATAGACAGAAGCGTACTATATGGCAGACCAATCCAAACTCATCTCTCGGCATGTCCAGCCCACTCATTACCTCAGCCAATCATGGCTAGCGGAAAGGTTGCTGGCTTTTTCTGTGGCTTAACCAACTAGACTTGAAATGTAACAATTGCATTCATATTTACAGATGCCATACAAGTTTGTTATTAAGGAACATGAAAGTTCACATGTTCGAGAAGGTATTTCTGCCCCAAAAAAACTGAACTAGTGACCCGCGACATATGCCTAATTTCCTGAAAGGGGTTACATATGATGAACTTTACAGGGTGGTGAAAGTGCAAGGTGAAGCGCTTGATGCTCCTTTCCAATGAATTTTCAAGGGTCTTATTCTGGTGCAGTGTGTGAGCGAAGTTGAGCAGTTAGAAATCCCACTAATACTGCCCATGCTCCACTAAAATTCGCTCAGCGCTCACAGGAAAAGAAACTGCCGCTCCAAACTCGCTCCATTCATTTTTGTTTAACAAAAAGCCCTTCTACTTTTGTGACAATGTACCATTTGGTTTTGAAGTAGGCTATCATATCATTTCAACAACATGTCATAGGCTATTAAACAAGGACTTACCGAGGTGATAGTCTGTGGTAACTTCAGTTATAACAGGCTCTGTTGCGCTCACATTTTATAGTTGATAGACAACTTTAGCACTGTTACAAACTTAGTCTCCTCTTTTTTTAATCAATAGCCTAAATAGAACCCAAAATGCATCTGGTGCTGCATGGGCTCATTCCTTGTCTTGCTATCAATTACACAGGCTGTGTGACCTATTTCTTGGCCGACTCATATCAACATCTCTTAGCATTAGTGGTGGGGTAGTCTAAATACACTGCTCAAAAAAATAAAGGGAACACTTAAACAACACAATGTAACTCCAAGTCAATCGCACTTCTGTGAAATCAAACTGTCCACTTAGGAAGCAACACTGATTGACAATAAATTTCACATGCTGTTGTGCAAATGGAATAGACAAAAGGTGGAAATTATAGGCAATTAGCAAGACACCCCCAATAAAGGAATGGTTCTGCAGGTGGTGACCACAGACCACTTCTCAGTTCCTATGCTTCCTGGCTGATGTTTTGGTCACTTTTGAATGCTGGCGGTGCTTTCACTCTAGTGGTAGCATGAGACGGAGTCTACAACCCACACAAGTGGCTCAGGTAGTGCAGTTCATCCAGGATGGCACATCAATGCGAGCTGTGGCAAAAAGGTTTGCTGTGTCTGTCCGCGTAGTGTCCAGAGCATGGAGGCGCTACCAGGAGACAGGCCAGTACATCAGGAGACGTGGAGGAGGCCGTAGGAGGGCAACAACCCAGCAGCAGGACCGCTACCTCCGCCTTTGTGCAAGGAGGAGCACTACCAGAGCCCTGCAAAATGACCTCCAGCAGGCCACAAATGTGCATGTGTCAGCATATGGTCTCACAAGGGGTCTGAGGATCTCATCTCGGTACCTAATGGCAGTCAGGCTACCTCTGGCGAGCACATGGAGGGCTGTGCGGCCCCACAAAGAAATGCCACCCCACACCATGACTGACCCACCGCCAAACCGGTCATGCTGGAGGATGTTGCAGGCAGCAGAACGTTCTCCACGGCGTCTCCAGACTCTGTCACGTCTGTCACGTGCTCAGTGTGAACCTGCTTTCATCTGTGAAGAGCACAGGGCGCCAGTGGCGAATTTGCCAATCTTGGTGTTCTCTGGCAAATGCCAAACGTCCTGCACGGTGTTGGGCTGTAAGCACAACCCCCACCTGTGGACGTCGGGCCCTCATACCACCCTCATGGAGTCTGTTTCTGACCGTTTGAGCAGACACATGCACATTTGTGGCCTGCTGGAGGTCATTTTGCAGGGCTCTGGTAGTGCTCCTCCTTGCACAAAGGCGGAGGTAGCGGTCCTGCTGCTGGGTTGTTGCCCTCCTACGGCCTCTAGCCACAGAGCGCTTGGATAGAACGCACATGCCAATATCTGATTGGGCACACTTGCTATATAACCCCCCAAAAAAGTTGAGTTGAAAATGTGATGGAGATCCATTTAACTCGTATTTCTTATTTGGTACATGGGAATTTACCCGCAAAATATATTTTTATGTGCACTACATCATCACGCACAGCCTTTTATCTGCTACGTGTCAAGTTTGATGGAAGCACATCTCTGGTGGGAAAATGCACATATTGTTTTTTGTTTTTGTAGCAGGCAGTTTACTTTGGGTACGCTTTTCATCCGGAGTTGAAAATAGTGCCCCCTACCATAGTGAAGTTAATGCAGCTGGTGGCCACACCAGATACTGACTGTTACTTTTGATTTTGACCTCCCTTTGTTCAGGGACCCATTTTTCCATTTATTTTAGTCACATGTCTGTGGAACTTGTTCAGTTTGTCTCAGTTATTGAATCTTGTTATGTTCATACAAATATTTGTACATGTTAAGTTTGCTGAAGTGAGTGAGAGGACATTTCTTTTTTTGCTGAGTTTATATACCACTTGGATCCTGTTTCAGTAATAATACTTGTTTAGTGTTACTGAATCATGTGCTGTCTGTCATATGTATAATTTGTATTTTTTCTTGGAATAGAAGCACCATAATGTTAATAAAATTAATCCCATATAACTATGTTCTTACAAAAAAGGTTTTAAATTCTCTAGTACAGCCAATATTAAAAACAGTCAAAAGCTTCTCAAAGATGCCCTCTGGTGGTCAAACTAGCACTAACGGCAACAATGGCTGACAATTTAAATAACGCGCCATAGAATTCTGCGGCAGCCCGCAAGCAGTGCTGCGGTACGACGCAACTTTTAAAGGAAGAACCACTGTACATAGTAATTACCTGAGGAATTCAGTGTGTTTCACATTACATTATGTTGCTTGCTCCTGTGTAGAAACATTGTAATTTCAATACTTTTCTTTATAACGACATTGTAATAATTGTGATATACCCTGCAAAATATTTAATACATTGGGAAGTACATAGTAATTAGACTTAAAAGTGCTGTAACAACATTATTTCTAGCTTGACATGGATTGCCATTGATCACAACTAAAAGTAATGTACTGGGTGTTTGCCAACATAGTAACTACATGGTACTGTAATTATGAGTAATTCCTGATGTGTTTCACTTTACATTAAGCTGCTTGTTCCTGTGTAGAAACATTGTACTTTCCTTTATAACAACATTGTAATAACTGACATTTTGATATATCCTGTTAAATATGTAATTGCATTGAAAGTAAATTGTAATTACACGTATAGGTGCTGTAGCAACAGTTATTCTACAATAAAGTGTATTTTCCCAAGGATTGTAATAAAAAGGTTTACCAAATCAAATTTTATTTGTCACATACACATGGTTAGCAGATGTTAATGCGAGTGTAGCGAAATGCTTGTGCTTCTAGTTCCGACAATGCAGTAATAACCAACAAGTAATCTAACCTAACAATTCCACAACTACTACCGTATACACACACGTGTAAAGGGATAAAGAATATGTACATAAAGATATATGAATGAGTGATGGTACAGAACGGCATAGGCAAGATGCAGTAGATGGTATAGTGTACAGTCTATACATATGAGATGAGTAATGTAGGGTATGTAAACATAAAGTGGCATAGTTGAAAGTGGCTAGTGATACATGTGTTACATAAAGATGGCAAGATGCAGTAGATGATATAGAGTACAGTATATACATATACATATGAGATGAGTAATGTAGGGTATGTAAACATTATATTAAGTGGCATTGTTTAAAGTGGCTAGTGATACATTTTTACATAATTTCCATCAATTCCCATTATTAAAGTGGCTGGAGTTGAGTCAGTATGTTGGCAGCGGCCACTAAATGTTAGTGGTGGCTGTTTAACAGTCTGATGACCTTGAGATAGAAGCTGTTTTTCAGTCTCTCGGTCCCTGCTTTGATGCACCTGTACTGACCTCGCCTTCTGGATGATAGCGGGGTGAACAGGCAGTGGCTCGGGTGGTTGTTGTCCTTGATGATCTTTATGGCCTTCCTGTGACATCGGGTGGTGTAGGTGTCCTGGAGGGCAGGTAGTTTGCCACCGGTGATGCGTTGTGCAGACCTCACTACCCTCTGGAGAGCCTTACGGTTGTGGGCGGAGCAGTTGCCGTACCAGGCGGTGATACAGCCCGACAGGATGCTCTCGATTGTGCATCTGTAGAAGTTTGTGAGTGCTTTTGGTGACAAGCCGAATTTCTTCAGCCTCCTGAGGTTGAAGAGGCGCTGCTGTGCCGCCTTCACAACGCTGTCTGTGTGGGTGGACCAATTCAGTTTGTCCGTGATGTGTACACCGACTGAGGAACCCTACTGTGTTTCACGTTACTCAAAGCTGCTTGCTAATGAGTACCTACATTAACATTATAAATTCAATTACTTTGAACAACATTTCACTTACATTACATTTTTGAAGCCATGGAAATAACCTTTTACATCCCTTTTCAAAGGCAGGTACATATAGTATTTACAAAGGTTATACCATTATGTGTTTCACTTTACATTAAGTCCTTGGTCCTGGGTGGGTACATTACAGTTCCATGCATATCGATTGGAACACCATTGCTCTAACATTTAATTCAGTCCGTCTTTTAAGCCACACAATATGGAAATAAGATAACTGAAGCTGTAGTTTGATAGGGTGTGCATTGTTACAAAATCTGAACGAGTCCTAGCCTAGCTTATTTCAGTGGTGGTGACTTATGTATTTGCAAGTAACAAGGTTTCATATTTAAGATGCATTGTTAACATGTTAGTACACAGGAGACTGCAAAAGTGTAATTACAGAACATGTTAGTTACATTTGGAACAAGACATCTTGTAATTACATATACATAAATGATGAATAATTACACATGTGGAATAACCTCTGACAAGCTGATTGTAATTACACGTCCTTGTTCCACTTGTGTAATAACCTATACCTCTAAACCCTTATTACAGTGTAATTACATAGTTGATACATGTAATTACTATGTTATAAATACATGTACTATTTATTTACATATTAAAGTACACTTAAGGTAAAGTGTTACCCGCTATTGTTCTAAATTCAATCACACTCTTCTTCATCCTCATCATTCAGTTCATTCACATTCAATCGTGAAATCATGGGCACAATTATTAGTTTCTATTTGGTTTATATCGCCCATTCATTAACCTCATTCATTCAGTGAGGAGACGGACACATTAGCGCCTTGGGACCACTGTATCCAAAGGCATAATCCGCGCTCTAACTCCCACTATATGGAGTACACAGCGTAACGTACTATACCACAATTTACTGCAATGTATAATCTCAAAACGTTTAATTGAGGAACCACTGCAAAGGCCTTTAGCATCACTGAAATAGAGTTGTACGGTATCATGAGGTCATAAAAACAGACACTCTCACCTCTGTTGTGCCTTGCTGTGCCTCCACCTCTTTCTTCCCTTTTTTGCTTTTATTTTCTGGTGCCCACTACTGAAAGAGAGGTTTCGTTAGACTCCATTGAACAAGGCAGAGCGGTCCAGTATATTACCCTCCACCAGTCTCTAATTGTTGGACCATATGGTACTGTTATACAGTCTGCTACATTAGCTTGTAACACTGTTCACTACATTAGACTAACTCTGACAATAACAAAGGGGCTGAAAGTCTACATCATCCCATATTACAGTACATGCCTGTGGTGTGTGTGTGTGTTACACCTGGAACTGAGGCCAGAGATCAGGGCATGACAGAAATGATCAGTGAGAGATGAGATAAAGAAAGACCACCCACATGCAGGTGTAGCCTATCTCTCATTGTTGGTGACGTCATATACAGTGGGGAGAACAAGTATTTGATACACTGACGATTTTGCAGGTTTTCCTACTTACAAAGCATGTAGAGGTCTGTCATTTTTATCATAGGTACACTTCAACTGTGAGAGACGGAATCTAAAACAAAAATCCAGAAAATCACATTGTATGATTTTTAAGTAATTAATTTGCATTTTATTGCATGACATAAGTATTTGATACTTATCAGAAAAGCAGAACTTAATATTTGGTACAGAAACCTTTGTTTGCAATTACAGAGATCATACATTTCCTGTAGTTCTTGACCAGGTTTGCACACACTGCAGCAGGGATTTTGGCCCACTCCTCCATACAGACCTTCTCCAGATCCTTCAGGTTTCGGGGCTGTCGCTGGGCAATACGGACTTTCAGCTCCCTCCAAAGATTTTCTATTGGGTTCAGGTCTGGTGACTGGCTAGGCCACTCCAGGACCTTGAGATGCTTCTTACGGAGCCACTCCTTAGTTGCCCTGGCTGTGTGTTTCGGCTCGTTGTCATGCTGGAAGACCCAGCCACGACCCATCTTCAATGCTCTTACTGAGGGAAGGAGGTGCATCCCCAAAGAATGATGTTTCCACCTCCATGCTTCACGGTTGGGATGGTGTTCTTGGGGTTGTACTCATCCTTCTTCTTCCTCCAAACACGGCGAGTGGAGTTTACACCAAAAAGCTATATTTTTGTCTCATCAGACCACATGACCTTCTCCCATTCCTCCTCTGGATCATCCAGATGGTCATTGGTAAACTTCAGACGGGTCTGGTCATTCGCTGGCTTGAGCAGGGGGCCTTGCGTGCGCTGCAGGATTTTAATCCATGACGGCGTAGTGTGTTACTAATGGTTTTCTTTGAGACTGTGGTTCCAGCTCTCTTCAGGTCATTGACCAGGTCCTGCCGTGTAGTTCTGGGCTGATCCCTCACCTTCCTCATGATCATTGATGCCCCACGAGGTGAGATCTTCCATGGAGCCCCAGACCGAGGTTGATTGACCATCATCTTCAACTTCTTCCATTTTCTAATAATTGCCATTTTCTCACCAAGCTGCTTGCCTATTGTCCTGTAGCCCATCCCAGCCTTGTGCAGGTCTACAATTGTATCCCTGATGTCCTTACACAGCTCTCTGGTCTTGGCCATTGTGGAGAGGTTGGAGTCTGTTTGATTGAGTGTGTGGATAGGTGTCTTTTATACAGGTAACGAGTTCAAACGGGTGCAGTTAATACAGATAATGAGTGGAGAACAGGAGGGCTTCTTAAAGAAAAATTAACAGGTCTGTGAGAGCCGGAATTCTTACTGGTTGGTAGGTGATCAAATACTTATGTCATGCAATACAATGCAAATTAATTACTTAAAAATCATACAATGTGATTTTCTGGATTTTTAGATTCCGTCTCTCACAGTTGAAGTGTACCTATGATAGAAATTACAGACCTCTACATGCTTTGTAAGTAGGAAAACCTGCAAAATTGGCAGTGTATCAAATACTTGTTCTCCCCACTGTATATCATATATGCATAGTCACTTTAAATATACATTCATGTACATACTACCTCAATTAGCCCAACCAACCAGTTCCCCTGCACATTGGCTTACCGGGCTATCTGCATTGCGTCCCGCCACCCACCACCCGCCAACCGGTCTTTCTACTCTCTGTTTATCATATATGCGTAGTCACTTTAACCATATCTACATGTACATACTACCTCAATCATCCCGACTAACCGGTGCCTGTATATAGCCTCGCTACTGTAAATAGCCTCGCTACTGTTATTTCTTCACTGTCTTTTTACTGTTGTTTTTATTTCTTTACTTACCTATTGTTCATCTAATACCTTTTTTTTGAGAGAGAGATTGCACTGTTGGTAAGTAAGCATTTCACTAAAGTCTACACCTGTTGTATTCGGCGCACGTGACAAATCAACTTTGATTGAATTTGTCGTCCTACCTCATTGTTGGTTTAGCTTACCTCTCCTCCTGTGATTGTCATCTTGATTGGAAGTGTACACATTATGACACACACCCACATACATAGATAAAGGCAGGTTTCCAGTGGAACATCATATTATTACAATATTGAGAAAAGGGTCAATGTAAAAAAAAAAAAAAATCTGTACTTTGATTGCGGTTGTACTGTAATGTGTTGGAGGATTATAGGTGGATATCCTCAATCTAGAATAATATTTTTTTTATATCAGGTGTGGTATGACTGCTAGAAACAAATAACGCTTTGTAAATGATAAACATTTAATCATAGGATTTTATGGTTTCAAATGTAACGTTAATTATTCTACTCATGAGTTTCCTTGATGTTACATATGGTGTCCCTCAAGGGTCACCTTTGGGCTTTGTTCTTTTTACTATCTATATAAACAAAATTGGTTTGTCTGTAAGGAATTGTTTTGTAATCTCTTGACCCTTCTGTTGAATATGGTATGACTTTCCTTAAATAGCAGAAAACAAACAATTCAATCGACATTCATTACGGCTTTAGACTATGGTGATATTGTCTATGTGAATCCAGTTGCCATTCTATTGAAGCCATTGGACGCAGTTTATCATAGTGCACTACACTTTATTGTGGGTGATAGGTTCAGTACACATCACTGTATTCTGTGTCCAAAAGTAGGCTGGCCATCTCTTACAGTGCCTTGCAAAAGTATTCATCCCCCTTGGCGTTTTTCCTATTTGGTTGCATTACAAACTGTCATTTCAATTGATTTTTATTTGGATTAATGTAATGGACATACACAAAATAGTAAAAATTGGTGAAGTGAAAAAAATGACTTGTTTCAAAAAACATATATATTTTTTAAACTGAAAAGTGGTGCGTGCATATGTATTCATCCCCTGTGCTATGAAGCCCCTAAATAAGATCTGGTGCAAACAATTACCTTCAGAAGTCATATAATTAGTTAGATTGCACACAGGTGGACGTTGTCACATGATCTGTCACATGATCTGTCACACGATCTCAGTATATGTATATACACCTGTTCTGAAAGGCCCCAGAGTCTGCAACACCACTAAGCAAGGGGCACCACCAAGCAAGCGGCACCATGAAGAGCAAGGAGCTCACCAAACAGGTCAGGGACAAAGTTGTGGAGAAGTACAGATCAAGGTTGGGTTATAAAAAAATATCAGAAACTTTGAACATCCCACAGAGCACCATTAAATCCATTATTAAACAAAATGGAAAGAATATGGCACCACATCAAACCTGCCAAGAAAGGGCCGCCCACCAAAACTCACGGACCAGGCAAGGAGGGCATTAATCAGAGAGGCAACAAAGAGACCAAATATAACCCTGAAGGAGCTGCAAAGCTCCACAGCGGAGATTGCAGTATCTGTCCATATGACCACTTTAAGCCGTACACTCCACAGAGCTGGGCTTTACAGAAGAGTGGCCAGAAAAAAAGTAATTGCTTAAAGAAAAAAAAAGCAGAGTGATACATTTTGATGTAAATAACCATATACAAAATACTAAAAGTATATTCTAACCCCCCCCCCCCCCAAAAAGACAAAAAAATAATAACAAATTAATCCTACAGACGAAGAACCATATATGTGACAATTTTTCCATTTTAAGATAATCAGTTATTTTTATATTATTAATTGTGTGTACCACATTAGGTGTTTTATGGTTGACAAATAATTCACCATACCCATATCTTCCAACAACAATTAATATTTTTTTGTTATTTAAAAAAATACTTTTTTTATTGTCGTTTTAATTTTTAGAATGTGGAAGAACAGTATATCTCCAGTGATGATTTCAGTTTGTGGAAGAACAGTATATGTGACATTTTGCATGACTCTTGTAAGATGTCCTTTTTTAACACCTGATATGATGTTTTAAGTACTTTCAAGTACAGATGCCCTTCATGTAAATAACTTAACTGCAATATGTAGTTAATTCATTTAAAGGTGCTCTATCAACTTAAGCACTGATGACTTTTCTTAAAAGTTGAGTCATGAAATCTTAGTCTCATTTAAAATGAAGCCCTCAATGTGAACATACCATAGAATAACTACACAAATAGAATACAATTAAATTAATTCAATCAAAACAAGCACAACTTGTACATATCATATGGATCAATGTGATGTGCCAATATGCATGTCCATTATGCAGGTCCCTACGGTCAATATTACAAAACGTTCAGAAAACCATTCCCTTTGCGTTTAACACTATGATCAGCAATTAAGTCTTGAATTGCATTAAACCCATGCTAAAGGCAAGAAATGTCCTTCTGTACTGAGGTGACAGCAGTAAATAAGTATTAACTGCTTAGAGTTAATGCTAAATGTGGTGACAGAGAGACGTACTGTATATTGTAATGAATAAAAAAAGGGAATCAAGATCAAATGAATACTCACATACTGTATGTGACGACTTATTTGTTTTTAATTAATTTAATCAGATAAAAAAATGTTCAAATGATCACACACAAAATAATTCTCAACAGAACACATTGTACATAACATTTTCTACACTAGGAACAACATCTTAAAATTAAATTAATTCAATATATTGTGCTGGTTCAAATCCTACACATGATTCACATAGAAAACACCTACTATACATTTAATTTCCTACAATAGGGGTGACATGTCTTCTGAAATGTATTCAGATTCAACATACTATACAGGTTCAGGGGATCATAAACTCACAGAAAAAACAGTTAATTATGTAGCTTGGTTTAACAACAAATTATTCACTCTGCAGTGATTTATAAAAAGAGCGTGCAGCAGCTGGCAAGTAGTTGAGCATGGTCATCAGATCTTGGTACTTGTTTTTTTTGATGGGCAGAGGACTCTCATATGCTCTAGGGTAGTGGCTTGCAAAATAGGGAGGTTGAGGTGTAGCTCCTTGTTTTGGTTTGGAGATCAGCCACGATTTCCATCCCTCAAATAGACTGTGGCTCTGTATGGCATACAGATTCCAAGGATCAACTGAAATTAGAACAGAAACATTTTAAGTTCCTGACATCAATAAACAACTTTCATAGTCAAGCATTAGGATATTTTATTGTTAGAACAACATGTTGCATGTTGATGGGATGTTAGTAAACTATTCTCTGTGCAATACCTGTGACTTTTAACCACCTCACTGAGGTGATCTGTAGTCCAGCCGGTCGCTTGAGGACAGAATCTGGGAGGTGCCTGAAGTCTTCACATTGCATCTTCATCACCTTGAATGGTTTTGCTGGTTGTTCTTCAAGTATCATCTTTGAAACATCATCAGGTGTATAAAGGACTGACACCTTGCGCCTCTTCTCGATGGTGGCAAAAGATCGATCACAAGGAAGAAAAGAATGACCAGACCATGAACTTCTGCTCAACTTGGGTAAAGTAACCCATAGAGACGAGCATCGACATCAGATTGAGCATCCGCCAGTTGTTATTCTGCCCACAGCATCTGTCACTGAAGATGATCAACTTGCGCACCTCTGGTTTGGTGAGTGGCGTGAATTTAGTCTTCACCCACTTCAATATGCAGCTTGCCACCTCAATGAACCCTCGGTGTGCAATCCCCTCATGCCAAACACACACGTATCCAGGATCTTCTTTTCCAAGTTCCTGGATGCAAAGGTTAAAATTTGACAGCTGCCGCTGGTAGTAGACATTGGAGTGGGTCAGATTAGGGGTGTACATCACCCCTGTAGATCCACAGAAATGACATGGCAGTCAGCATTGGCTTTAGCCCACTCAGTGTCACTTTGAAGCTGTGTGTAGGACTTTTCGGCTTTTCGATGGTGCAACTCACTTTCAACTGCAATCTTCCTCTTCTCCTCTTCAGATGTTGCTGCTGACATCTTAGTGAAGAATGCGTCACATTTGCCACAGGTGTCACTCCTTGGTTGGCCGAAATTGAGACTCTGCTGTTTGAAAATGCTGTGGTATTCTTCTCTTCTCTTCATATTTTCACTTGCCTGAAGACGGCTGTTGGTTAGCTGGAACACAGACATGAAAGTGACCTTGCACACATTCAATCTCTGGCCTGCTTGCTGTACATGGTATTTGAAGGTTTGTTTCCGTCGTTTGTTCTCCTTTGTATCCTCAGGTTTACGTCTCCGTTTCACCTCATGCTGCAATAAAAATTGACAATGATAAATTCAGAATTGAATTTACTGTAGCACATTCAGGGTATTGCTTGATCAGGACCTCCATCTTTCACACACTCCCAACCTATACACAGAATGAGTTTGTATTGCACCATTGTGTAACACTGCACTTTTAGAGTTAATTAATGTACGTATCATTACTGTCAAAGTTAAACTATGCAAGTGTTCAATATAGCTATTATAATAATAGGCGTTTTGTCTTATTTCTAACCTGTTCTAAGCCGGAGAGAATCAATGCTTGTTGTTTCTCCTATGGGACAGTGTAGAAACTGTTGAACAGATGCAGCTTGCGCTCATCAGTCAACTTTCCACAATCCTTTCTGCACGTCGTGGAACACGCTCTTCCCTGCAGGATACAGTGTAACGTTACATATAACTAGCTAGCTACAGTAGCCATGTCGAATCATCCGGTGGATGGAGAAAAAGTAGCTAGCTATGTTTCTTCTATAATCTAGCTTTAATATTTGTCACGATAATGTATAAGTCAGTAGCCAACGAACTTTAGCTAATATGTTTTCTCTATAGTTACAAATTAGACAACCCAGAACATACATGTTAGCTACTGTACTCTATAGCTAGCTTGATTGTTTGATATACTGTTCTTCCACATACCTCTTTTGGACAGCTTTTCCCAGTTTTTTTCTTGACCCTTACGATTTGTATAGGGTTTTCCCGCATCCCGTAAGATCTTCCTTTGCCTGTCTTTCTATTCTTTTAGTTTTGTTTTTGCCTCCCTACTTTGCCCTTTTGTCCCTGAGGTACATTCATGCCTGAAGAGATGAATCTGGGCAGGTGAACACCACTGGTTGAAGGAGCAGAAGGGACAGAGGTAGAGGGGACAGAAGGTGATGCAGTGGATTTGCTGTAGCTAGCAAGCTCCTGGATGAGCAGCTCCCTGAAGGCTAGCTATGAGATGGGGGGCTGTCCACAGCTCTTGGCCATTTCCTTCTGGAGGATGAAGGAATTCACCACAGCAATGTCAATGAAATGATAGAAACAGTTCTTGTACCATTTCATGGTCTTGTGGAGAACATTATAGTATCCTATCAGCGCATCTGACAGGTCCACACCTCCCATGCCCTTGTTGTAGTCCTTGATAGCTGCAGGAATGGGGACATTTTTGGTGGTCCAGGCCCCAGTAGTGCCCTTCACATGCCTGACGACGTGATCTCCACTGAAGGACTTGTGGATACTGGAGCACATGACCACCTCTCTGGTATCCATCCACTTCACAAAGAGCAGGCCATCTTGGCGAATCCTTCGCATGGTACCCCGCTCAGCCCGCTTAGGCATGTCATTCACCTTGGTTTTCAGAAAGCCCACTCTGTTGGTCCGAATGGTGCCACAAGCCTACACATCCCGCTTCCTCAGGTCTGCAAACAGGGTAGGGCTTGTGTAGAAGTTGTCCACAAAAAGTTTGTAGCCCTTCCCCAGCAGTTGAAAATCTAATAACTCCATAACAGAATCATAACTGAGTCCCTTACTGGTCGCAAAACTGCTCTTCCTCTCATAAACATAACAATTGCACGTGTATGCACACACAGAATCAGCCAAAACAAACAGTTTGTAACCCCATTTAGTTGTTTTGTTACGCATGTATTGTTTTAGGCCAATTCTGGCCTTTGAGGCTACCATCCTCTCATCGATGGAAAGGTTCTGGGCAGGCTGAAAATAGGTCTTGCAGGCCTCAACGATGCTGGGGTAGAGAGGTTCTATTTTGCAGAGCCTATCAAACCTTGCTGTGCCTCTCTTCTTCTCATTGTCCTCATCAACTTCTGGGTCACTGATATGAAGCGCCCGTGAGATTGTCAGAAACCTTTTGCATGACATGACAGTGGAGGGGAAAGGCAGTTGATAGAGGGGAGCAGTTTTCCAGTAGTCTTTCAGGGTTTTCAGCTTCACAAGACCCATGTAAATGACCATTGACAGGTAACAAAAAAGATCTGATGTAACGGCTGTCGTCAGTGGAAGAATGTGAGGACCAAGGTGCAGCGTGGTAAGTGTTCATGATATTTAATAATAATCAACACTGAACACTGAATAACAAAAAAACAACCGAAAACAGTTCTGTCTGGTGCAGACACACAAAGACTGAAAACAACC
This sequence comes from Salvelinus alpinus, assembly GCF_045679555.1. Classification (NCBI taxonomy): domain Eukaryota; kingdom Metazoa; phylum Chordata; class Actinopteri; order Salmoniformes; family Salmonidae; genus Salvelinus; species Salvelinus alpinus. The sequence continues at coordinate 69,098,914 of NC_092094.1, forward strand.
ACCCACAAAATCCAACAGAAAACAGGCTACCTAAATATAGGTTCCCAATAAGGGACAACGATTGACAGCTGCCTCTGATTGAGAACCATATCAGGCCAAACACAGAAATAGAAAATCATAGAAAAACTGACAACCCACCCAACTCACGCCCTGACCATACTAAAACAAAAGACAAAACGAAGGAACTAAGGTCAGAACGTGACATCTGACATGAAAATGGGTTTCCATTCCTCTTTCTTGCCTGCCTGCTTCTTAGCACCATACTTATTAGTGTTCAACACAAGGGAATCAACAACAAATGAGGGGAAAAATAGCTGAAAAGTTGCATGGGGCTGTACTTGGAGGTCATGTCCAGCTGAGGTCCTGATGGCGTTTTCGGTCTGAATATTGGAGGTGGTAGCGCCACATCTGATTGCAGGTTTATCCCTTTCCCATCTCCGCTTCTTTGTCACAGACTTCACACCTGGCCGGGCGGGGGTAGGTGTGGACCTGGAGACAGCAGGGGTCCGGCTAGATGAATCAGCTCCCGTGGGGGATGGGCACCTTGGCAGTGGGGGCTCCCAATCAGAATCGGAGGGACTGTGAAATAAAGACACAGATACACATATTATATATAGAGTAGGGAACCTCAATCACTATGGTGAGGTACTGTTCCATTCCATGTTAAGATAAAATACATGTAAAAAATATACAGACACAGACACACAGACACACACCCACAATGTAGAGCCATGTGTACTTCACACATTTCATTACTGATTATATGTATGTCAAAAAAAAAATAATCTCCAAAACAACTCAAATTAATAATATTTGATATTATTAATTTCAAACAACGGCATGAGAGGTACTTACCAATCCAGAATTGCATCGTCTCCATGCAAAAACATTGCTTCAAATTGGGAGTCCAAACTTGTCTCACAATCTGACTCATCTTCAAGTAACTCTGTGTCACTTTCTCTATCAATTTCGTCAATAATATCATGTAGATCTGTATACCTGGACTTTGCCTTTGATTTTCCAGATTTAATCGCCATAATTATTTCGATAAAATAGCGGAAAATGATCTCGTCTCAATACTGCTAAGCGCAAACCATGTGGCTCCTTCAGGTAGAAATTTCAATGGCGAATGGCTGTGTTATGCTCGATTTTCGTTCAAGAGCTGGTCTTCCCAGATATAACCATTAGATATTGCCGTTTACCTCAGCTCATTGGCTATCTACCAAGCTAGATTTCAAGACGATCAGTGGTCAATGGGCCGAAATACAGTCAAAGAAGCACTGGTCATATCATTGGCGCCCAATGAGGTCATTGTTTGGTGTGTTCAAATCAGTTCCTTTCGGTCAATACGTCCCGCAAAAAGAACCATCATGTATGGTTGTGTTACTAACAAACAGAGGATTGCAATGAAACCAACCATGACTATATAAACGTAAGTTTAGTGTGAGTAATTACATCGAATGTTTCCTTGAAGGAGATGGAATTCATGACACAAGCCGTTTACAAAATGTTTCGTATTATGCTATAAAAATGGATTTTATCGAACAAAACAACCATTTATTGTGAAGATTGGACCTTTTGTATTGCCAAAAGAAGAAGATCTTCAAAGGTAATTGATTATTTTATTGCTATTTCTGACTTTCATGATGCTAATGCTTGGTTGGAAAATGCTAGTAATACTTGTGTGTGCGGAACGCTGTCGTCAGATTATTGTAAGGTATGCTTTCGCCGAAAAGCCTTTTTGAAATCTGACACAGCGGTTGGATTAAGAAGAAGTTAAGCTTTTAAATTATGTAAAATACATGTATTTACAAGAACGTTTAATATTTCGAATGGTATATTTAGAATTTTTGCGCTCTGCTATTTCACCGGATGTTAGCCAGGTGAGATGCTAATGTCCCACCTAGAGAAGTTAAATGTATTTAAATGTATTTGGCTAAGGTGTATGTAAACTTCCGACTTCAACTGTATGCATACATATGTACATACACATACCTATATAGACATACATACTCTTTTTTAGAATATACCTTTATTATTCCCCGCAAACCCTACCACCCTCCAATTGGAGTAAACTAATAAAAGATAACACTTAGGCTTCTACCTTCAGTTTATACATCTTATACATATTTTACAGACACAATCTATTTTACAATAGTTATATTTTGTTTGTTTTTAGTCCTTACTCTATTTCTGATTTCTATTTGTAACTGTGCTTTTTCGCAACATTTCTGAACCTATATACATTTTACAGACCCCGTATGTTTTCATTGGTTATCTTGTTATTTGTCCCACCCTTCAGCTCCATTCAACCCCTCCCATCTATCTCTTAACACCATCCATTTTGGATTTCTATTTACCATATCGTTTTCAACTGTGCTGTGATGCTTCACAAAAATACTGAACCTTTCTATTCTCATAGCTTCTACAGATTGTACATTTAAATGTTTTGCTAAAATAATTATTATATTATTGATTGATTGACTATGGCTTTTCAAATCACCCAGTTTTGCTATCTGCAACGTTAGTTCTAGGCAAATGTTGCAATTTTTCAGCCCTTCAAGGACCTGTGACCAAAAATGAGCTTCATATGGACAATACCAACATAAATTATCTAATGACTCTGACTCCTCACATCAAAATCTGCAGAGCTGGGAAGATTGTATCCCCCATGTATCTAACATTCTATTGGTTGCAAGAATTTTGTAATTTAAATTTAAAAAAATTGAAGTTTTGAATCCGGCGTTGTTTTGCGTATCAATTCATACACCATGTGTCATGGAATGGGTACATCGAAAATCTCTTCCCAACTATTTTGCAATTTATGTGGCACAGCTGTCAGTTTTTTGGTTTTTATTTATCACACTTTTCTTTAACTATTTATGTGCTTTAATGCAGGGCCACCATAAGTGTTCCTTACTTTATTCCCCTTCTACTTGCCTCTTCCATTTTTGTGGTAATGCTTCAATTAGTTGGTTGTAATTTTGGGTAGAGAAGAGCTTTCCATATGTCTGTGTTAGCTGCATGTGTGACAACTCCACCAGTCCTATTTATGATATCATTCACTAAAATTATACATTTAAAAAAAAAAATATATATATACATTTTTTTTAATCAATTAGTATATTTGAGTTTAACCAGAATATTTGTTGTATTATTTGTTCAGTCTTTTCAGGTGGATTAAACTGAAATTGCAACCAACTTTCTAAGGCTTGTTTAAAAAATAATGATATTTTGGAGAATATTTCCTTTTCAAACAACCGAAAGTGAGCAGGTGTAATCTGAATAAAGGGAAAATCGACATTCTTGAACATGGGATGAGACATTCCTACCAATTTACTAGAGAAACACAGTTTGGTTTACGTATAACTTTTGTATGACTGATGCCTTTAGTGAGAGGTCTAATGCTTTAATAATTAATCATTTCTGCTCTCTGAATTCATATTTGTTATATAAATAGTCCCTTTTAATTTTGTCTGCCTTGCCATTCCAAATAAAATAGAATATTTTTTGTTCATATAATTTAAAAAGCAGGTCACTAGGTGGAGGCAAAACCATAATCAAATAGGTAAACTGTGATATGACTAAAGAGTTAATCAGGTTTTCCACAAATAGACAGGTATTTTCCTTTCCATGGTAGCAAGACATTATCTATTTTTGCTAACTTTCTATAACAATGTATTGGAGTGAGAATTTCTTTCTTTTTGGATTTGTGTACCAAGTATGTCCACATCTCCTTCTGACCATTTAATTGGTAAACTACACGGTAATGTAAAATTAGCATTGTTTAGTGATCCAATACGTAATACGTAACACTTATCATCATTTGGTTTTAATCCAGAGAGGATAGCAAAATTATATAGATCCTCTATGAGGCCGTGGAGAGATTCTAATTGTGGTTTTAAAAGAAAACATGAATCATCAGCGTACAATGACACCTTAGATTTTAAGCCATAATACATTGATTATTAACATAATGTAATGAAAAGTCCCTAGTGGACTAACCCGATATAACTGCTGGTTACTCAATGAAAGTGTTGGGGATAGAAAGAGCGGGAGAAGGAGAGACAAAGGTATTCAACTATCGTACATACAGTTGAATAATACGCTCATCGTAAATATGAATATGTCATGATGTTGCTATCATTAATGTGATGACATGTTATTTATCGAATAATTAACTGTTTATTATTACGTGATTAAATGAATCATGTAACAATTAACTCACTAACCTGGGGCACCAAGGGGTAAGTTTGTTTAATGAGTTACCATTTCCCAAATTAACTCAAGAATTAATCAGAATCTCGATATCATAGCAGTCAATAATTTCCTTATATCAGTCTCATTCTGAACGTCGCATAGTCCTGAACGTCGCATAGTCCATAACTTCTTATGGCTGGGGGGCAGTATTGAGTAGCTTGGATTAATAAGGTGCCCAGAGTAAACTGCCTGCTACTCAGGCCCAGAAGCTAAGATATGCCTATTATTAGTAGATTTGGATAGAAAACACTCTAAAGTTTCTAAAACTGTTTGAATGATGTCTGTGAGTATAACAGAGTAAAACAGAACTCATATGGCAGGCAAAATCCAACCAGGAAGTGGGAAATCTGAGGTTTGTAGGTTTTCAAGTTTTTGCCTATCCAATATACAGTGTAAAGTTTGGTCCGATTGCACTTTCTAAGGTTTCCACTAGATGTCAACAGTCTTTAGAACCTTGTTTCAGGCTTCTACTGTGAAGGGGGAGCGAAATAGAGATGTTTGACTAAGAGGTCTGGCAGAATGCCCTGAGCTGCGTTCCTTTTCATTTCTAAAGACAAAGGAATTGTCCGGTTGGAATTTTATTGAAGATTTATGATAAAAACATCCTAAAGATTGATTCTATACATCGTTTGACATGTTTCTACGAACTGTAATGGAACTTTTCATCTGGACTAAGTGACTGCGCCTCGTGAATTTGGATTTGTGAACTAAACGCGCAAACAAAAAGTTTTTGGACATAAATGATGGACTTTATCGAACAAAATAAACCTTTTTTGTGGAACTGGGATTCCTGGGAGTGCATTCCGATGAAGATCATCAAAGGTAAGTGAATATTTATAATGCTATTTCTGATTTCTGTTGACTCCAACATGGTGGAGAAATGTTGTTATATCAGAATTTTTTTCTGAGCGCCATCTTAGATTATGGCTGGGAAAAGGGCTGTGTGTTTTTTGGACTTGGCGGTGATCTAACATAATCATATGTTGTGTTTTCGCTGTAAAGCATTTTTTAAATCGGACACGATGGGTATATTAACAAGATGTTTATCTTTCATTTGCTGTATTGGACTTGTTAATGTGTGAAAGTTAAATTTTCTAAAATATATTTTTGAATTTCCCGCGCTGCCTTTTCAGCGGAATGTTGTTGAGGGGTTCCGCTAGCGGAACGTGTGTCCTAGAAAGGTTAATCTGAATATTTCCTACACAACGCACAGTCTGTAAACATCATGTACACATTATGAAAACTCTTCAAGTTACAATGTTTTCGTCATAACATCCTCATTTAACTTTTAATGAATCACAAAATCAACATTCATTTTCATATTCCATCTATTGTTGTTACCACCATTTTGGCTGATTAAATGTAATGTCCCAAAGTCCATTTACTGCATGTTACAGTTCTGAGGTAGACTCTCCATAAGGCACACACAGACTTTCCAATCCCTAATAAGTACTGATTTCCCTTTGCACAGACAGCATCCACATTGGCCTGAAAACTCAGTTTAATGTCATGGAAAGTGCCAAGATTTGTATAGATCGACGGTCTCCACTGACTCACCATCTGTCCCCTGCTTTTGATCCTTTTCACTCCTCTCTCAGTCCTCCCTCCCTGCCTGCTCCACTCTCGCCACACCATCGGGCTAATCAGGGTAATGTCATATTTCATTTGCTTCCCATTAACCTTTTGCTATCATTTGTTTTACCATTACCCAGGCGTCTTAATTGCTTTCAGAACAAAATTTGAGTTTATTTCCAAATCATGGCTGAGATATCCACAGTTAACTCGAGGGTTTTGACTCTTTCCATCGCAACGGACACAAATGTTGAGGTTCTGTCAGAGCCAGTACTGGATGGACAGTATGGAAGGAAAGAGAGGAAGGAGGGGTCAGGATGCTGGGGAGAGGAATAGGTGGGTTGTTGGACAGCGACAACAATAATGGCAATATCAGCCATAATTAGCTAAAATACATTGTCAGTAAATATGTTGTGTTTTGATTAGGTTTATATTACTGCCTGTTAGTGAATTAATCAACAACTAATTATAGTGGTAAGAAAGTAGCTGTGTGCATTACTTGTCTGAAGCAATTTCATATGAGGATTTCATTATGCTTATTTTAGACTCAAGGGAATCCACGGAAAGGGGAAGATATGACACCTCCATGTTAATATCGGGATGTTAATATCGGGATTCAAAACGTGAACTGAAGAAAAAATGGCGGACGGAAGACAGGGTGGTGCGGCAGGTGCCGCTTCTCATTCGAATGCTGTAATTTTATCTAAACCATCAGGTGTACGCCGATCCCAGCTAAGTAACTCATGCAAAGAGTTAAAGCGCAATTATTTGTTTTATCTCCAGTACTCTGCCATGATTGTCAGTTATGTAGCTGCTCTACTGATAATCTCAGTGCGTCCTTGCTGGGATGACACAATCAGTCTACTACAGGAGAATATCAACACCAAACACATTGGTTCACCGTTCCACGGGAGCAGACAGTACACAGCATACCATAATGTTCTGAATAATGGCCAAGTCTACCTCGCTCCTTATTCTACTGAACCGCTTAGGCGTAACAAACACAAGTCCAACATTTATCGGAAACTGTTAAACTACCTGTTCACTACCCTCCTTCTCTCCGGGGATGTGCAACTCAATCCTGGGCCCAATATCACCGAGCCAGCGATACGCACCGGAGTGGGGAGCGGTGGATGGCCTCGTCCACTGGTCGTCGCCGCTGTGGAGGTGGGTGAGTGCTATGGTCCCATGGTTTCTCTCGACTCACCCGGCTCCAGGATAGATTTTGACCCTTCAAACATACCAGAGTCGCTATATGCGATCCCCGACTCTGCTTCTGGTACGCAAGCTATTTTAATTAGTTCCCCGCATCCAGTGCAGGCGGGAGGGATTGTTAATTGCGCTACCGAACTGCCCCTAATCAAAACGAAACAAAACGGCCTAAACCCAGCCGTCAGAAAACACCGAAAATTTAACTTTTTTCAATGTGTCAATCACTCTCGAGTCATCTGGGACCCACGAGCTAAGCCCAAGGGACTACTAGGGGGGCACTTGAACATTCATAGTGTCATTCCAAAAAGTGATCAAATTCAACATCTACTCACAGACTCCAACCTTGACTTTCTCTGCCTCTCAGAGACATGGCTCCATAAAAACTCTCCATATGCTGCTTTGATTGTGCCTGGCTACAATGTTTTCAGGAGAGACAGGATTGAAGGAAGAGGAGGGGGTGTGATGATTTACATTAAAGAACATATCCGATGTAAACAAATTGAGTGGTCATGTGATAATGAACTAGAATGTATTGGCCTTGTCGTGGAAAATCATTTCAAATACAACGCTTACCAGAACTTGTGAAATCAATTAGGCTTTTAATACAGAGCATTGCCAGCCGGAATGTCCCGCGGAACACCCAATTCCCAAAACCCTCGCTGTTATATTTATACACACATAGTATTATGTCCATCCCTTATGCAAATGCCCTTTCTTTTCTTAAGTCTTTCACCATCATTATCTTTTAGTTCAAGCTTCCTACTTGTTTACGCCCAATAACGCCCATATCTGCTTTCAGTTAGATTATAATGGTGGCCGGACCCTCTATCTTAGTGTGTCAGCAGATTCTGTGTCTCTTCCTTTCATTAATGTGTCAATGTACTCTTTGTTCTGCCTTTATTGGAATCAGCAGACTCTGCCCTATAGACCTTCTTTTTAGAAGCAGCTGACTATGGGTCCCTCTATCTTTAGTGTGTCAGCATAATGTGTCAATGTACTCTTTGTTTTGTTTGCCTTTATTGGAATCAGCAGATTCTATTCTATAAGCCTCTGTTTAGAAGCAGCTGACTATGAATCTCTTTATCATTAGTGTCAGGTCAGCAGACCATGTGTTTCTCCCTTTCATTACTGTGATCTATTTTTAATGTTCAGCCATTTTATACATCTATGTACTGTCCTATACATCTCATTTACTCCTACAGCCTGAACGTTACACTGTCTCCCCAAATGTCTTTTACCCTCATTGGAATGTATAGGCCACCTTCCACCAAAAGTGTGTTTTTTGATCAGTTTAATAACATGCTTAGGGAATATGATTTTGGGAAAGAGGTCATCTTAATGGGAGATTTTAACATTAATTATGAAGACAAGTGTTGTAGGAAAACCCTCAAACGGATCACTAATACCTTTGACCTTACACAGCTAGTTAAAGGGCCAACCAGGGTGACTTGTTGCTCTAAAACACAGATTGATTTGGTGTTCAGTAATAAACCAGAGAGAGTGACTAAATCATTCAATATGGTTACTGGGCTGTCTGATCATAATCTGACACTTATAGCCAGAAAGCTGTCTAAGAGCAGGTTTAACCTCTCTACTGTTAGAAAGCCGGATCAACTAAGAATACCTAAGAGTGAATTAAGCTATTTTGAAAGCGCAATTAAGGGAATTAACTGGAATGATCTCTTGTCCTATACAGACGTGGAAGCTGATAGTCAGGTTTTTCTATCCACAATCCAGACTACAATAAATGGTTTCCTAAAGAAAATCAAATCCAAACCTGGCTAAAAGAGCACTCTTCCTTGGCTAAATGGAGAAATCTGGAAATTGATGAAAGAACGAGATTATGCTCTAAAAATAGCCCTAAGATCCAAATTAGAGCATGACAGACGTAGGTTTACCATGTTGAGAAATAAGGTGATGAAAGAAATCAGACAGGCCAAGGCAAACTTTTTTATTAACATAATTGGTGAAGCAAAGGGAAATTCTAAATTGATATGGGAGAATCTAAAAAAGTTAACAGGGAAAGACCATAGTAACACTGCAAAAAGACTAGAAATCATGGTGAATAACAATCTAACACAGGATGCAGTCGAAATAGCAATAGCCTTCAATTCCTACTTTATTGACTCTGTCAGGGTACTGACACAGAACCCCTCCACTGGTTTCTTGGGCTCAGTGCTAGTGAATGACACTCAACCTGTCTTCATCATAAGGGAGGTTTCTGAGTCAAAGGTGAACAAGGTGATTAGCTCACTAAAGAACTCTAAAGCCAAAGATGTGTTTGGGATGGACTCTACCTTTCTTAAAAACTATAAAGAGTCACTCATTGGCCCCATTACTAAGGTCACCAACACATCTATTGGTCTCGGTGTGTTTCCAAGGGTATGGAAGTCGGCCATAATAACGGCCATCTTTAAATCAGGCGACCCTGCTGACGTGAGTAACTACAGGCCCATTAGTATACTACCTGTGGTGTCAAAGGTTGCTGAAAAGTGTGTAGCAGAACAACTGATTTCCCACCTCAACAACAGCCCCTTCACATTACACTCCATGCAGTTTGGCTTCAGAGCGAAACACTCCACAGAAACGGCCAACTGCTTTCTTCTGGAAAATGTGAAGTCCAAGATGGACAAAGGGGGTGCTGTTGGGGCTGTGTTTCTGGACCTAAGGAAGGCTTTTGATACTGTTAACCATGAGATTCTCATCACAAAATTGTCCAAGTTCAACTTTTCCCCTGATGCCTTGAGATGGATGAAATCATACCTTGAAGGCAGAACTCAGTGTGTCAGAGTGAGCAATGAGCTGTCGCCCACTCTTAGCTATGATGTGGGCGTGCCCCAAGGGTCAATACTGGGGCCCCTCCTGTTCAGCCTGTACATTAATGATCTGCCTTCTGTCTGTACTGGGTCTGAAGTTCAAATGTATGCAGATGATACAGTGATATATGTGCATGCAAAGAGCAAACAACAAGCTGCACAAGAACTCACTACTGTAATGGTCCAGGTGGCTCAGTGACTCGTGTTTGCATCTCAATGTGAAAAAAACTGTTTGCATGTTCTTCACAAAGAGGGCAACAGATGCTACTGAGCCAGATGTCTATGTGTCAGGGGAGAAGCTCCAGGTGGTATCCGATTTTAAGTACCTTGGCATCATACTTGATTCCAACCTCTCTTTTAAAAAGCATGTGAAAAAGGTAATTCAAATAACCAAATTCAACCTAGCTAATTTCCGATTTATACGAAATTGTTTGACTACAGAGGTAGCAAAACTGTACTTCAAATCTATGATACTCCCCCACTTAACATACTGCTTGACTAGTTGGGCCCAAGCTTGCTGTACAACATTAAAACCTATTCAGTCTGTCTACAAACAGGCTCTCAAAGTGCTTGATAGGAAGCCCAATAGCCATCATCACTGTTACATCCTCAGAAAGCATGAGCTCCTGAGTTGGGAAAATCTTGTGCAATACACCGACGCATGTCTTGTATTCAAGATCCTAAATGGCTTGGCTCCCCCTCCACTCAGTATTTTTGTTAAACAGAAAACCCAAACATATGGCAGCAGATCTACAAGGTCTGCCATGAGAGGTGACTGTATAGTTCCCCTAAGGAAAAGCACCTTTAGTAAATCTGCATTCTCTGTGAGAGCTTCCCATGTCTGGAATACACTGCCATCAGACACACATAACTGCACCACATATCACACTTTCACAAAGAAGAAGACATGGCTTGAAGACATGGCTAAAGGTCAATCAGATTTGTGAACATGGTCCCTAGCTGTGTGTTGCCGCTTTCCATGTCTGTTGTCTGTAACTTGTGAGGTGTGGAAACACTTTGTTGCTTTTATGAATTTTGTCTTGCTGCTTTTTGTTCTATGTTGCTCTGTCTGTATGCTACGTCTTGCTTGTTTTATGTTGCCCTGTCTGTATGCTATGTCTTGCTTGTTCTATGTTGCTATTGTCTATATTGTAATTGTTTTTAATAACCTGCCCAGGGACTGCGGTTGAAAATTAGCCGGCTGGCTAAAACCGGCACTTTTACTGAAACGTTGATTAATGTGCACTGTCCCTGTAAAAATAAAAATAAACTCAATACTCAACTCAATGAACAATGAAGTTTTGAATATTAAACTTATCCAACACGGGAATCGTAGCCTATCACAATAAAAGCCTTGCTGTTTAATCACTTGACTCGAAGATGACAGGTTTGACTATTCAAAAGCATAAGCAGATAGAGAACGGTTCCATCAACAAAGAAGGTAATTATGAATTGACTGAAGGAATTGACTTCCTGTTATTCCTCTCTCAGAACAACATGGTAGCATAGAAAAAGTTTGACTTGAGAGAGAAAGTGATAAAACACAGACATCCTAAAGCAGTGGTTCCCACACTTTTTATAGTACTGTATCCTTTCAAACATTCAACCTCCAGCTGCGTACCCCGTCTAGCACCAGGGTCAGCGCACTCTCAAATGTTGTTTTTTGCCATCATTGTAATACACATAACTCTGCAATGTTGGGTTGTATTGGAGTCAGTCTTTAATGATTTTCCACACACAGTCTGTGCCTGTATTTAGTTTTCATGTTAGTGAGGTCCGACAATCCACTCTCACATAGGTACGTGGCTGCAAAGGGCATCAGTGTCTTATCAGCCTGATTTGCCAAGGCAGGATTCTCTGAGTGCAGACCAATCCAGAAATCTGGCAGTGGCTTCTGATTAAATAAAATGTTCACAGAACAGCTTGTTGCAATTTCGATGAGGCTCTCTTGTTCAGATATTGGTAAGTGGACTGGAGGCAGGGCATGAAAGGGATAACGACCCTTGATAACCAGCGCACTTCTGTATGCTGTAAAAGTGTTACATGGTCGCTGTTCATATCATTGCATAGTGCAGAAAATACATGAGAGTTCAGGGGCCTTGCTTTAACAAAGTTAACCATTTTCACTGTAGTGTTCAAAACGTATTTCAAGCTGTCAGGCATTCCCTTGGCAGCAAGCGCCTCTCGGTGGATGCTGCAGTGTACCCAAGTGGAGTCAGGGACAACTACTTGCACGCGCATAACCACTCCACTATGTCTCCCTGTCATGGCTTTTGCGCCATCAGTACAGATACCAACATGAGCAGCAGCTACGTTTGGCTACATACAGACTTTTAGTGGAATTCCCGCAAGAGAGTAACGGTTAATGTGATTAGATGTTCATTATTTTACTAATCTACCTGTATTTGACATTGTGTTGTTATTTCGCTGAACACTAGATGGTTTAATTTTATTTTTGGCAGGGAAACTAGGCTACTCAGGCGAAGAAAAAAAAACTCACCCAAATGTATAGCCCCGTTGGAAAATATAAATTGAATGTTTAAAAAAAAAGCTAAACACATTTTTATTTGGGTACCGCCGACAGCATTGAGCGTACCCCTGGATCTTACGATTTTACACGTCAGTCTAAATCAGGACATTGGCACATAAAATAGAAATTAAAGGCAGACAAGTACAGTTCTGCCTCCATATCACCCCTGACAGGTATAGTCTATGCAACATGCATTGGCTTTGAGATCGTTTTATTCCACACTGAGTATCGACAGGAGCATGCTGTCTTTGTGTCACTTCCTTTGACATCCTGTCATTGTGTCACGGTCATCGTATGAAGAAGGTGTGGACCAAAGCGCAGCGTGGGAAGTGTTCATGATTATTTATAAAAAAAACTGAACACTGAGACAAAATAACTAAATGTAACAACATGAAACAGTTCTGTCTGGTGAAGACACAAAAAACAGAAAACAACTACCCACAAAACACAGGTGGGAAAAGGCTACCTAAGTATGGTTCTCAATCAGAGTGTCACGTTCCTGACCTTATTTCCTTTGTTTAGTCTTGTTTAGTTGGTCAGGACGTGAGCTGGGTGGGCATTCTATGTTATGTGTTTCTATGTTGGGGTGTCAACTAGCCTGATATGGTGTCAATCAGGGGCAGGTGTTTTACGTTTCCTCTGATTGAGAACCATATTAAGGTAGGCTGTTCTCACTGTTTGTTGGTGGGTGATTGTTGCTGTGTCTGTGTTTGTTCACCACACGGTACTGTTTCGTTCGTTCGTTTGTTCCTGTTCATGCGTTCATTGTTTTATGTGTTCTCAAGTTCAGGTCTGTTAACGTCGTTTATTATTTTGTAGTTTGTTCAAGTGTATTTTCGTCTTCGTTATTATTATTATGAAAATGATTATGTATTCAACCCACGCTGCGTTTTGGTCCGATCCTTGCTCCTCTTCAGACGAGGAGGAAGACGAGCGTTACACAGAGACAACGATAGACAGCTGCCTCTGAGAACCACACCCGGCCAAACACAAAGAAATAGAAAACCTAGAAAAATGAACATAGAATGCCCACCCAAATCACACCCTGACCAAACCAAAATAGAGACATTAAAAGATCTCTACGGTCAGGGCGTGACACATTGACCTTTAATCCAGCCAGCTTGTGTTGTGGAGGATGGGTTGGTGAAGTTGCCCTTAGACACTGACCTTGGGTCAGTTAAGCATTTTCCCAACTAATAGTTAAGGTTAGGATTGGGGGAAGGAAGAGGATCCTAGAACTGTACCTAGGGGAAACTTCACCCCCGACCTGTTGTGGACCACAGGGGTAGAGCAACTTTGTATAAGCGTACCTGTTTTCAATAACACAAGTTTAATATTTTGGGGCAGAGGCAAGAGACAATGTAAAATCAACCCACTGAATGCACCAACCCATGCAAGTACTGTGTCTGTTCTATGAAAAAAAGTGAAACAACCAAGTGTCTTCAATGTTATTGCAAAACTAGTTTACCTAAACTAGTTTGTAATCGGGGCAGCCATGTTAGCAATGTTAGCGTTCTAAACATATTTGTCTTGACGAGCAGACAGGCTCTGGGCATGAGCGGCACATTTTAATCATTCAGGGGACTCATGATTATAAATGAGGTATTTCACTGCGGTAGGCGGAGGGGTTAATGCAGTGTGATCAGGGGTGGGGGGGAGACGAGGGGGACGTGCATGAGAAGCCAAACTAAACGAATGAAGACCATGAGAGTAGTGGAAAGCAAGATGAGTGTCACTTCGAGAGAGACCCTCCATATATACACAATACAGTAGACGTGTAAAGCGAGCGTAGCTAAGTGTTTCCCAGGTCAGGCATCCACCAAAAGTAGTACCATAACCTCTGAAATGGAACACTATGGGTTCTGTTATAGGAGAGGACAATGATAAATGATGTACCTCATGAAAGGAAATGCTAGATATGCAAAGAACATGGGAAATTCTAGTGTTTTGCATAACATGTGGGAACATCCAATAGCCAGAAATATGATGGTGAGATACAAGTACATAGCCTACTTTACACAAGCAATAATCATCACATGTCTCACGGGAACACGTTTTTTTAATATATAGAAGTGGAGAGCCAAACAAGCTTTTTTTCTCATGGAGCACACACACACACTGCACTCTAAAAAAATGCTGGGTAAATATTGGACAGAACACAGTTTGGGTTATGTTTGGAGCAGCCAATTAGGTCACCCACAGGTCAGGTCAGTAGACTGAAGGTTTGGCTTAGTAGGGGCTTGGCTTTAGGATAGTTATTTTTAGCCACCCGTGAGTGTAAATGTAAGTCCAGTTAATCGGTTCTGTTGTATTGTCAACCCACATTAAGGTTGAGCACTGACACTATTGTAACTTTAACGAGGCTTACAAAAGAGTAGAAGTTACTTAATCAGAATTTTGTGGCTTTTGGTATTGTCACCAAAAGTCCAAAACCTTGGGGGTATGGCTTTCAGATAGTTCCTTTTGGCCACCTGTGAAAGTAAATGTAATTAATGTTCATCATGTTAAATTAGAACAGTGCAAACCAACATTTTCACATATTACAATATACAACTATTAACAGTATTATCTAAATGTTATAAGTGGTATCTATTCCAACATTGGCATAGGCACTTAACCTAACTTCATCACCCTCCCGGATCCGGGATCCTCCTCATCAAAAAAGCTGACTAGCATAGCCTAGCCTAACGGGACAGGGATATCATATAATATAATTTTCATAAAATCACAAGTCCAATACAGCAAATGAAAGATAAACATCTTGTGAATCCAGCCATCATTTCCGATTTTTAAAATGTTTTACAGCGAAAACACTATGTATTTCTATTAGCTAACCATAATAGCCAAACACACAACCGCATATTTTCACCATGTTTCCACCGCATAGGTAGCTTTCACAAAACCGACAAAACAGAGATAAAATTAGTCACTAACCAAGAAACAACTTCATCAGATGACAGTCTTATAACATGTTATACAATACATTTATGTTTTGTTCGAAAATGTGCATATTTGAGGTATAAATCATAGTTTTACATTGCAGACACAATCACAAATAGCACCAAAGCAGCCAGAATAATTACAGAGAGCAACGTGAAATATATAAATACTCATCATAAAACATTTATGAAAAATACATGGTGTACAGCAAATGAAAGATAAACATCTTGTGAATCCAGCCAATTTTTCCGATAAAAAAAAAAAAAGTGTTTTACAGCAAACACAATATAGAATTATATTAGCTTACCACAATAGCCAAACACACAAAGATATTTATTCACCGCAAAGGTGGCTTTCGCAAAAACCAGCAATAGATATAAAATTAATCACTAACCTTTGGACAACTTCATCAGATGACAGTATTATAACATCATGTTATACAATACATTTATGTTTTGTTCGAAAATGTGCATATTTAGAGCTGCAAATCGTGGTTATACATTGTGAATACGTAGCAACATTTCCCCAGAATGTCCGGAGCTATTTTGGACACTCACCTAATCTGACCAAAGAACTCATCATAAACTTTACATAAAAATACTTGTTGTATGGCAAATGAAAGATACACTGGTTCTTAATGCAAACGCTGTGTTAGATTTTTTAAAATAACTTTACCACAACATACAGCTTGGGTTATTGTGAGACAGCGCTCACCAACACGGCGGAGAATAGGCATCAACATATTACACAGAAATACGAAATAACATCATAAATGTTTTCTTTCTTTTGCTGAGCTTCCATCAGAATGTTGTACAAGGAGTCCTATTTCCAGAATAAATCGTTGTTTGGTTTTAGAATGTCCTTTTCTTCTGTCGAATTAGCATCTTTGGCTAGCCATGTCGAGCTCACGTGTCCATCATCTCTTGACGCATGGAACGAAAAATTCCAAAATTCCCAATAAACGTTGAATAAACTGATCAAACTCGGTTGACAAATCCTAATTTATGATGTTTTTCTCATATGTATCAAATAAAATCAGAGCCGGAGCAATTCGCTGTGTATACCGAACGCTCTTCAGAAGACAATGTCGAGCTCCCCCGCGCGCCATTGAAGACAAAGAAAATACCGGACCTGTCACTCCAAAAGCTCTTATTCGGCCTCAGATCAAGGTAGACACCCCATTCCACCTTCCACTGCCTGTTGACATCTAGTGGAAGGCGTATGAAGCGCATACATATCGCTAAATAAAAGCCAGTTGAATAGGCAGGCCCTGAAACAGAGCCTCGTTTTCAGATTTTTCACTTCCTCTATGGAAGTTTGCTGCCAAATGAGTTCTGTTTTACTCACAGATATAATTCAAAAAGTTTTAGAAACTTCAGAGTGTTTTCTATCCAATAGTAATAATAATATGCATATTGTATGATCTAGAACAGAGTACGAGGCCGTTTAAATTGGGCACGATTTTTTCCAAAGTGAAAACAGCGCTCCCTATTGACAAGAAGTTTTAACCTTTCACTGCTACCAAACCCGGATCCGGGAGCACCCCCCACAGTAAAAAAGCTGACTAGCATAGCCTAGCATAGCGTCACAAGTAAATACAAGCATCTAAATATCATTAAATCACAAGTCCAAGACACCAGATGAAAGATACAGATCTTGTGAATCCAGCCATCATTTCTGATTTTTAAAATGTTTTACAGGGAAGACACTATGTAAATCTATTAGCTAACCACGTTAGCAAAAGACACAACTTTTTTTTCTCTACCATTTTTTTCCTGCATGGGCAGCTATCACAATTTCGACTAAATAAAGATATATATAGCCACTAACCAAGAAACAACTTCATAAGATGACAGTCTGATAACATATTTATGGTATAGCATATGTTTTTTTAGAAAAATGTGCATATTTCAGGTATAAATCACAGTTCTACATTGCAGCTGCAATCTGAAATAGCGTTGGAAGCAGCCGGAATAATTACAGAGACCGACGTCAATTACCAAAATACTCATCCTAAAACATTTCTGAAAAATACACAGCATACAGCAAATGAAAGACCAACATCTTGTGAATCCAGCCATCATTTCTGATTTTTAAAATGTTTTACAGGGAAGACACTATGTAAATCTATTAGCTAACCACGTTAGCAAAAGACACCACTTTTTTTACTCCACCAGTTTTTTACTCCATCAGTAGCTATCACTAATTCGACTAAATAAAGATATATATAGCCACTAACCAAGAAACAACTTCATAAGATGACAGTCTGATAACATATTTATGGTATAGCATATGTTTTTCTAGAAAAATTTGAATTTTTCAGGTATAAATCACAGTTTACCATTGCAGCCACTATCACAAAACTCACCCAAAGCGACTAGAATAACTACAGAGAGCAACGTGTATTACCTAATTACTCATCTTAAAACATTTCTGAAAAATACACAGCATACAGCAAATGAAAGCCCAACATCTTGTGAATCCAGACAATATTTCAGATTTTCTAAGTGTTTTACAGCGAAAACACAATATATCGTTATATTAGCATACCACATGAGCTAACATCACCCCAGCATTGATTCAAGGCAAAAAGAGCGAAAACGTTATCACGACCAAAATATATAAATTTTTTCACTAACCTTCTCAGAATTCTTCAGATGACAGTCCTGTAACATCATATTACACAATGCATATAGAGTTTGTTCGAAAATGTGCATATTTAGCATCACATATCGTGGTTATGCTATGTAATCAGTCAAAACATGGCATGCATTCTGGCCGGCGCCATCTTGGAAGGGCACCTAAGTTTACGATTATTTATCGATTAGATTGACTAAAAAAATACAGGTTGGACAGCTAATGAAAGATGCATTGGTTATTAATGCAACCGCTGATTTAGATTTTTAAAATTAACGTTACTAGACATACAGTGTGCGTTACAGCCAGACTAGTGCCGCAATAATGGCCGAAAAATGCGTTTACATTTTTCCACATAAATACGGAATAAAATCATAAATAGCTCTTACTTTTGGACGAGCTTCCATCAGAATCTTGGGCAAGGTGTCCTTTTGTCCAAAATAATCGTTGCTTTGTTGTAAAACGTCCACTTCGGAACTAGCAGCTAACATTAGCTACGTGGCACACACATGTCCAAATCCTCAAATGCAATACTACGAAAATTCCGAAAATAGCAATATACTCGCATAAACTGATATAAATCGGTTTCAAATAACTTCGTTATGATGTTTCTAACACCTATATCGAATTAAATCACAGACGGATATATCTTAGGCCGATAACAAGAGCTATTCAACATGCCATTCTGATGTCCTCTCTTGCGCCTTGGCGAGCGTCCAAAAGAACGTACATGTCACTCCATTGCCTTTTATAAACTCTGAGAAATACTTAGAGACTCCATTCCACTTCTCATTGGTTACTGACATCCAGGGGAAGGCGGGTGCAGTTCATTTCGATCCATAGGGCACACACAGAGCTTTAAACTGATCTGAGAACAGAGACTATTTTTCTGACCTTCGCATGTCCTGTCATGATTTTCGCTGTAGAAAGAGCTCTGGTTCACCCACAGACATAATTCAAACGGTTTTAGAAACTAGAGATTGTTTTCTATCCAATAGTAATAATAATATGCATATTGTACGAGCAAGAATTGAGTACGAGGCAGTTTAATTTGGAGACGCAAAATGTCGAAGTTGAAACAGCACCCCCTGTAGTGACAAGAAGTTTTAATATAGTCACGTCTGGCAAAACTCTGATCCCAGTTCAGAGACAGCGCCTATTGGCGCTATTGATATTGTTCGTGCACAATAGTCTACTCTCTGATTATCAGGACATTGCAATGACATACAGGGCCTTCAGAAAGTATGTATACCCCTTGACTTACTCTACATTTTGTTGTTATAGATTGAATTTAAAATGGACTGTATGTATGTGTATGTTAATGAGATATTTCTGTATTTAATTTGCAATACATTTCCAAACAATTCTAAAAACATGCTTTCACTTTGTCATTATATGGTATTGTGTGAAATAAAAATATATTTAATCCATATAGAATTCCGGTTGCAACATGACAAAATGTGGATTAGGTCAAGGCGTATGACTACTTTCTGAAGGCACTTTATTACTGAGCGTTCAGGTTTCCTCAAATCAGGGCTGCGTTCACTACACTGCCATACAAGGGCAAAACGTAGTAACTACGCGAACAGTGAAACAGAAAAATGGCTTTAAAGTTTTTTTGCTAGCCAGCCAAGCATATTGTAGGTAGATAAGTGATAATGCACTTATATTAAGTACCTTAAACAACGATATGGGTAATGCAAGGGAAAAGTGCAATATCAACACTGAACATAAATATGCTGCTTATTATTGTTGAAGAACAAGAAAGTTGGATAAACACATTTAAATTGTATGCTGAACAAAAATATAAATGCAACATGCAAAAATGTCAAAGATTTTACTGAGTTACAGTTCATATAAGGAAATCAGTCAATTTAAATTAATTCATTATTGGGCAGAGGTGCTGAGGAGTATTTTTGTTTCTGTAATACAGTTTTTGACAATTGCTTACACATGATTTCTGAAACTACGGCTCCTTTTCTTTAGACTCTACACACAAAACCCCAAAACACACACACAACATGCAAAACGTCACACATCTCTTGCAAAACCAAACACTTCATTCAAAACTATTTTAACTCTTCTCAAAATTGTGTTTTACATCAAAACTCTATACACAAACCATCAAAGGATTAGCTCTTATACACACCAACTACACACGGATGTGACAAATGTAAAACACCACTATCTTGTGTCTTTTGCATGTTAAGTGTGCAGTGGAGTCCACGGCAGTGTGTTATAGCAGTCACACGTACATGTATGTGCACAAATATATACAGTATGTATGCATATTCAGTATATTAACTCAACAAAAAAAGAAACGTCCTCTCACTGTCAACTGCATTTATTTGGGCAAACTTAACGTGTAAATATTTGTATGAACATAACAAGATTCAACAACTGAGACATAAACTGAACAAGTTCCATAGACATGCGACTAACAGAAATGGAATAATGTCCCTGAACAAAGGGGTTCAAAATCAAAAGTAACCGTCAGTATTTGGTGTGGCCACCAGCTGCATTAAGTACTGCAGTGCATCTCCTCCTCATGGACTGCACCGGATTTGCCAGATCTTGCTCTGAGATGTTACCCCACTCTTCCACAAAGGCACCTGCAAGTTCCCTGACATTTCTGGGGGGAATGGCCCTAGCCCTCACCCTCCGATCCAACAGGTCTCAGACGTGCTCAATGGGATTGAGATCCGGTCTCTTCGCTGGCCATGGCAGAACACTGACATGGAAATCACGCACAGACCGAGCAGTATGGCTGGTGGCATTGTCATGCTGGAGGGTCATGTCAGGATGAGCCTGCAGGAAGGGTACCACATGAGGGAGGAAGATGTCTTCCCTGTAACGCACAGCGTTGAGATTGCCTGCAATGACAACAAGCTCTGTCCGATGATGCTGTGACACACCGCCCGAGACCATGACAGACTCTCCACCTCCAAATCAATCCCGCTCCACAGTACAGGCCTCGGTGTAACGCTCATTCCTTTGACGATAAACGCAAATCCAACCATCACACCTGGTGAGAAAACACTGCAACTTGTCAGTGAAGAGCACTTTTTGCCAGTCCTGTCTGGTCCGGGTTTGTGCCCATAGGCGACGTTGTTGCCGGTGATGTCTGGTGAGGACCTTCCTTACAACAGGCCTATTGCGGACAGTCTGAGCACTGATGGAGGGATTGTGCGTTCCTGGTGTAACTCGGGCAGTTGTTGTTGCCATCCTGTACTTGTCCCGCAGGTGTGATGTTCGGATGTACCAATCCTGTGCAGTTGTTGTTACACGTGGTCTGCCACTGCGAGGATGATCAGCTGTCCGTCCTGTCTCCCTGTAGCGCTGTCTTATGCGTCTCACAGTACGGACATTGCAATTTATTGTCCTGGCCACATCTGCAGTCCTCATGCCTCCTTGCAGCATGCCTAAGGCATGTTCGCACAGATGAGCAGGGACCCTGGGCATCTTTCTTTTGGTGTTTATCAGGGTCAGTAGAAAGGCCTCTTTACTGTCCTAAGTTTCTATAACTGTCTGTAAGCTGTTAGTGTCTTAACGGTGCATGTTCATTAATTGTTTATGGTTCATTGAACAATCATGGGAAACAGTGTTTAAACCCTTTACAATGAAGATCTGTGAAGTTATTTGGATTTTTATGAATTATCTTTGAAAGACAGGGTCCTGAAAAAATTGACTTTTTTTTTTGCTGAGTTTATTTACACTCTAAACAGAAATGCAAGGGGGGGAAATGTAATGTACTGTATTTCTTTCTCAAAACATTGTATTTTCATCCAGATTTCGGGATGAACAGTAAAACAGACAAAACAAATACAGTAGAAGATAAACAAATACGCTTGTCCTTGTCCTCCTCCTTGTCCTCGTCCCCCTCTTACTCTCACTCCTCTTTCTCTAACTCTCTCTTCAAAAATGTTCTCTCTGGCTAAACAGCGGGGGAAGTAGCGTCTGGAGTGGCGTATCCAGCCCTGGCATGCCCCCTCGTCTATGTCACCACAGGCCTCCTCCTTGTCCTCCTCCTCCTCCTTGTCCTCATCCTCGTCCCCCTCTTACTCTCACTCCTCTTCCTCGAA
The DNA here is from genome assembly GCF_045679555.1 of Salvelinus alpinus. Classification (NCBI taxonomy): domain Eukaryota; kingdom Metazoa; phylum Chordata; class Actinopteri; order Salmoniformes; family Salmonidae; genus Salvelinus; species Salvelinus alpinus. The sequence continues at coordinate 69,120,963 of NC_092094.1, forward strand.
CTCTCCAAAATTGGCCTCCATTGTTGTCCAAACCAAGAAAGACAATCTGAAGCCTATTTTTAGTGCTCAAGCTCTGATTTTGAAGTGAAGAAATTAGCTATACGTGTTTTCACACGTCAGCACTGGGTGTAGGTAATCTGTAAATGAGTGTGGCATTTCGAATGGCAGTGTTTTCCAAACGAAACACAAGACCTACAAGTCCTCAGTCCAGCCTCTCCAGTCCAGCCTGTCAGTCCAGGCCAGCCTGTTAGTTTTGAATGATGTGTCTAATGTAAAGAACTGTGTTTAGTGTTTAGCAAAAAGTGTGTTTTACAATTGCAAACTGAGTGTAAAGCAGATAATGTACTTGCAGTGTTGCAGACTTGGTTCTCTAGATTAGGTACATGAGTTAATGGTTTCACTGAGTGTGCCTCAAGTACCACTTTTAGTGTGTAAGCAATTGTAAAAAACTGTAAAGTCCTTTTGTGGGGGAAAAAATAATTCTGATTGACTGGGCCTGGCTCCCCAGTGGGTGGGCCTGGCTCCCCAGTGGGTGGGCCTGGCTCCCCAGTGGGTGGGCCTGGCTCCCCAGTGGGTGGGCCTGGCTGCCATATGGGTATGCCCTCCAAGGCCCACCAATGGCTGCACCCCTGCCCAGTCATGTGAAATCCATACACTTTATTTAAATTGACTGATTTCCTTATATGAACTGTAAATCAGTGAAGTCTTAGACATTTTTGCATGCTGTGTTTATATTTCTGTTCAGTATACAATGTAAATGTGTTTATCCATCTTTCTTGTACTTTTTTCTGTTTGATCGAAACATTTTGCGACTTCTAACTACATTCCAACTGTATTTAATGGATTTATGTAGTTATGTTTTCATGTTTAGAACGTTGTATGGTAGTAACCCTCAAGCATTTTTTTTGCCGTAAGGTAAGGACTATTTCATCATACAGAATGTTTATACTTAAAAATTATATTTGACTGTGCAGTATCTACAATCTAAATGTGTTTATTCAACTTTCTTCTTGTTTTTCTGTTTGACTTTGTATGGTCATTTATTTGACTTTGGGGTCATACATCATGGTTTTTAAATTACTTCATAATAAGATAACAAATCAGTGCATTATCAACCTACAACATAATATTTGGATAAACCGCAAATAAACTGTAAAGCCATTTTTCTCAGTTTCACTGTTTGTGTAATTACTGTTATTTTCCTTTGTATAGCAGAGCAGGTAAGTGCAGTCAAAACATGGTGTCTTAACTACATTTTTATAAAAAGTCTAGTTACTGCATTTTGCTTTTGTAGGGCAATATTTTTTAAATTTAATTTCACCTTTATTTAACCAGGTAGGCAAGTTGAGAACAAGTTCTCATTTACAATTGCGACCTGGAAATATAGGGCACAATGTTGTGGAAGGTCCAAATACAAATATATTATGTAGAAGAGACATACCTGTCTGGCATGTTGAGTAGGGCGTTCCTTACATTTCCATTTGCAAAGTTCAGTATAATACATTGCACCATCCTGAACGCACCCCAACATTCCCATTATCCAATTATGTTGATTAGGATGAAGAATCCTAGTTGAACTTGCACTCGTCGAATCAATAAGCCTGATTTTGAGACAAGTGAAGACAAACTATGACGGACGCAAATGTCCACTCAAGGACTGGATATAGGACCCATCACTGCACTCTATACTCCTCTATAAACTGGTCATCTCTGTATACCCGTCGCAAGACCCACTGGCTGATGCTTATTTATAAAACCCATTTAGGCCTCACTCCCCCCTATCTGAGATATCTACTGCAGCCCTCATCCTCCACATACAACACCCGTTCCACCAGTCACAATCTGTTAAAGGTCCCTAAAGCATCCCTGGTTCGCTCTTCTTTTCTGTTCGCTGCAGTTAGCGACTGGAACGAGCTGCAAAAAACATTAACTGTTTTATCTCCATCTCTTCATTGGAAGACTCAATCATGGACATTCTTACTGGCAGTTGTGGCTGCGTCACCTGATGTATTGTTGTCTCTACTTTCTTGCTCTTTGTGCTCTTGTCTTTGCACAATAATGTTTGTACCATGTTTTGTGCTGCTACCATGTTGTGCTGCTGCCATGATGTGATGTGTTGCTGCTGCCAGGATATGTTGCTACCATGTTGTTGTCATGTTGTGTTGCTACTATGCTATGTTATCATTTGTTGCTGCCATGCTATGTTGTTGTCTTAGTGTTGTGTTGTGGTGTCTCTTGTCGTGATGTGTGTTTTTACCTACTATATTTTTATTTAATTTTTAATTTTTAATCCCAGGTGTTTTGCCTTTTGGTAGGCCGTCATTGTAAATAAGAATTTGTTCTTAACTGACTTGCCTAGTTAAATAAAGCTTAAAAATATATAAATACCTCATTAACTCAACTTGGTAACGAGGGGGAAAAGTGTAATATCTGAAAATCTTACCAGTATACACCGTGGTTGAACTCGTCTCCTGTCTCATGCCATGCATGGTTGCCTTAGTTTGACGATGTAATCCAGACTGTTGTTTTCTCCTTAGCTATCATACTCAAATTCCACTGATTTCAAAACTCGCTCCTCCAGAAAGTGGAGAGCATACACATTACATCAGCTAGCGAGCCAGCCAGCTAATGTTAGCTAGCTAAGAGTACACTTTAACTTAACATTAGGTTTATGCAGTTTTACTACGCGCACATTTTTTTTCTTTAAAGTCGCGTTTGAGAGGATTACCTAAACATACTGACCAGCTCCAACAGACAGACACGTGCTATATGGTAGACCAATCCAAACTCATCTCTCGGCATGTCCAGCCCACTCATTATCTCAGCCAATCATGGCTAGCGGGAAGGTTGCTCACTTTTTCTGTGGATAAACCAACTAGGCTCGTAATTAAACAATTGTGTTCGTATTTACAGATGGCATACAAGTTTGATATTAAAGCACATGAAAGTTCACATGTTCGAGAAGACATTTCTGCCAAAAGATGCATTTTGATTTAAAAAAATGTTTTTTAACATTCAAACAGCTCTCCTGTGAAGTTGTGACTTGCGACATACACCTAGTTTCCTGAATCGGGTCACATATGAACTATAAATCAGTAAAATCTTATTTACAGTTCAAAGCACAAAATCATTTGTCTACCTTCAGCTGTTAACCTTTCTAGCCCAGGGGTTCCGCTAGAGGAACACCCACAACATTCCGTTGAAAAGGCAGCGCACGAAATTCAAAGATATTTTTTGGAAATATGTAACTTTCACAAATTAACAAGTCCAATACAGCAAATGAAAGATAAACATCTTGTTAATCTACCCATGGTGTCCAATTTCAAAAATGATTTATAGCGAAAACACAACATATGATTATGTTAGGTCAGAGCCAAGTCACAAACACACACAGCCATTTTTTCAGCCAACGATAGGAGTTACAAAATGCAGAAATATAGATAAAATTAATCACTAACCTTTGATTATCTTCATCAGATGACACTCATAGGACATCATGTTATACATGTATTGTGTGTTTTGTTCGATAATGTGCATATATACACTGCTCAAAAAAATAAAGGGAACACTTAAACAACACAATGTAACTCCAAGTCAATCACACTTATGTGAAATCAAACTGTCCACTTAGGAAGCAACACTGATTGACAATAAATTTCACATGCTGTTGTGCAAATGGAATAGACAACAGGTGGAAATTATAGGCAATTAGCAAGACACCCCCAATAAAGGAGTGGTTCTGCAGGTGGTGACCACAGACCACTTCTCAGTTCCTATGCTTCCTGGCTGATGTTTTGGTCACTTTTGAATGCTGGCGGTGCTTTCACTCTAGTGGTAGCATGAGACGGAGTCTACAACCCACACAAGTGGCTCAGGTAGTGCAGCTCATCCAGGATGGCACATCAATGCGAGCTGTGGCAAGAAGGTTTGCTGTGTCTGTCAGCGTAGTGTCCAGAGCATGGAGGCGCTACCAGGAGACAGGCCAGTACATCAGGAGACGTGGAGGAGGCCGTAGGAGGGCAACAACCCAGCAGCAGGACCGCTACCTCCGCCTTTGTGCAAGGAGGAGCACTGCCAGAGCCCTGCAAAATGACCTCCAGCAGGCCACAAATGTGCATGTGTCTGCTCAAACGGTCAGAAACAGACTCCATGAGGGTTGTATGAGGGCCCGACGTCCACAGGTGGGGGTTGTGCTTACAGCCCAACACCGTGCAGGACGTTTGGCATTTGCCAGAGAACACCAAGATTGGCAAATTCGCCACTGGCGCCCTGTGCTCTTCACAGATGAAAGCAGGTTCACACTGAGCACATGTGACAGTCTGGAGACGCCGTGGAGAACGTTCTGCTGCCTACAACATCCTCCAGCATGACCGGTTTGGCGGTGGGTCAGTCATGGTGTGGGGTGGCATTTCTTTGGGGGCCGCACAGCCCTCCATGTGCTCGCCAGAGGTAGCCTGACTGCCATTAGGTACCGAGATGAGATCCTCAGACCCCTTGTGAGACCATATGCTGGTGCGGTTGGCCCTGGGTTCCTCCTAATGCAAGACAATGCTAGACCTCATGTGGCTGGAGTGTGTCAGCAGTTCCTGCAAGAGGAAGGCATTGATGCTATGGACTGGCCCGCCCGGTCCCCAGACCTGAATCCAATTGAGCACATCTAGGACATCATGTCTCGCTCCATCCACCAACGCCACGTTGCACCACAGACTGTCCAGGAGTTGGCGGATGCTTTAGTCCAGGTCTGGGAGGAGATCCCTCAGGAGACCATCCGCCACCTCATCAGGAGCATGCCCAGGCGTTGTAGGGAGGTCACACAGGCACGTGGAGGCCACACACACTACTGAGCCTCATTTTGACTTGTTTTAAGGACATTACATCGAAGTTGGATCAGCCTGTAGTGTGGTTTTCCACTTTAATTTTGAGTGTGACTCCAAATCCAGACCTCCATGGATTGATAAATTTGATTTCCATTGATAATTTTTGTGTGATTTTGTTGTCAGCACATTCAACTATGTAAAGAAAAAAGTATTTTAATAAGAATAGTTCAGATCTAGGATATGTTATTTTAGTGTTCCCTTTATTTTTTTGAGCAGTGTATATAAAAAAAATCTCAGTTGACATTGACGCATTACGTGCAGTAATGTTTTGATTCCAAAACATCCGGTGATTTTGCAGAAATACTCATAATAAACATTGATAAAAGATGCAAGTGTTATTCACAGAATTAAAGATAAACTTATCCTCTATGCAACCGCTGTGTCAGATTTCAAAAAAACTTTACGGAAAAATAATAATCTGAGAACGGTGCTCAGAACCCAAAATAGCCAAAGAAATATCCGCCATTTTGGCGTCAACAGAAGCTACAAAAAACACTATAAATATTCACTTACCTTTGAATATCTTCATCAGAAGGCAGTCCCAGGAATCCCAGTTCGACAATAAATGACTGATTTGTTCCATAAAGCCCATCATTTAGCCACTTGTTGTTAGCATGTTCAGCCCAGTAATCCATCTTCATGAGGCACGAGCAATTCCTCCAGACAAAAACTCAAAAAGTTCCGTTACAGGTTGTAGAAACAAGTCAAATGATGTATGCAATCCATATTTAGGATGTTTTTAACATTAATCATCAATAAGGTTCCAACCGGAGAATTTCATTGTCTGAAGAAAAGCATTGGAACGAGAGCATACTCTCCCGTGACCGCGCATAATGAGACCTAGGCTTTCTGCAGACCACTCAGTAAAAGAGCTCCTATGAGTCCCTCCTTTATTGTAGAATCCTACAACCAGTATGTAAAGACGGTGACATCTTGTGGAAGCCCTAGGAAGTGCATGCACATCCATAACTAACAGGGATTTCAATAGACATTGTTTTGAAAATCGATTTCTCACTTCCTGTTTGGATTTCTTCTCAGGTTTTTGTCTGCCATATGAGTTCTGTTATACTCACAGACATAATTCAAACAGTTTTAGAAACTTCAGAGTGTTTTCTATCCAATAGTAATAATAATATGCATATAGTACCATGTGGGACAGAGTAGGAGGCAGTTCAGTTTGGGCACACAATTCATCCAAAGTGAAAATGCTGCCCCCTATCCCAAACAGGTTTTAATCTGCATATTAAATGTCTTTTATTTTTGGGAAATAATCTTGAACCAACCTTCCATTTTTTTGGTTTCTGGTACTGATAAGGTAAGACAGTTGTACTAATCTCAGTAAGGCAATTGAAAGTTATATTCTTCCAAATTAAGGGTTAGGCTATATCCACTTTTTTTTACTGGAAAAATGACATAGTGTGGCTTTAAGTGGATACAGTAGTTTCCAAGTTGTTCCTCAGTCATTACTTGACACTTACCGTCACATACAGAATGTCTGGTAGACTACCAGGCAGACATGGCATTGCATCAACTAACTGTTGAGTGCCACGTCAACGATTGCGCTTTCAGGCATTAGATTGCAATCTCATATGATGCGGTTAGCTGATACAGTATATTAACTTCTTTGGGCTGCAAGCCCGAAGCCGGACAATATGACAACAGCCACTTCAAGTGCAGGGCGCGAAATTCAAAAGATATTTTTTAGAAATATTTAACTTTCACACATTAACAAGTCCAATACAGCAAATGAAAGATAAACATCTTGTGAATCCAGCCATTATGTCAGATTTTTAAAATGTTTTACAGCGAAAACACCACGTATGTTTATGTTAGCTCACCACTAAAATAGCATGCACAAAACCAACCTAACTAACCAAGAACCAACCAAACTAACCAAGAAACAACTTCATCAGATGACAGTCTTATAACATGTTATTCAATAAATCTATGTTTTGTTCGAAAAATGTGCATATTTGAGCTATAAATCAGTTTTACATTGCAGCTACCATCACAGCTACCGTCAGAAATAGCACCGAAGCAGCTAGAGTAATTACAGACACCAACGTCAAATACCTAAATACTCATCATAAAACATTTCTGAAAAATACATGGTGTACAGCAAATGAAAGACAGGCATCTTGTGATTCCAGCCAATATTTCCGATTTCTTAAGTGTTTTACAGCGAAAACACAATATAGCATTACCACAATAGCCAGAAACACAAGCCATTTACCAGCAGCAAAAGTTAGCGATCGTAACAAACCAGCAAAAGATATATAATTTTTGACTAACCTTGATAAGCTTCCTCAGATGACAGTCCTATAACATCAGGTTATACATACACTTATGTTTTGTTCGAAAATGTGCATATTTAGAGCTGAAATCAGTGGTTATACATTGTGCTAACGTAGCATCTTTTTCCCACAACGTCCGGATATTTTTCTGACACTCACATATTCTGACCAAATAACTATTCATAAACATTACTAAAAAAGACATGTTGTATAGGAAATGATAGATACACTAGTTCTTAATGCAATCGCCGTGTTAGAATTCTAAAAATAACTTCATTACGACATGCATCATAAATTGGGTCCTACTTTTGATGATCTTCCATCAGAATGTTGTACAAGGGGTCCTTTGTCCAGAACAATCGTTGTTTGGATTTAGAATGTCCTCTTCTCCAGTCAATTAGCACGGAAAGCTAGCAAAGTGGCGCGAAGCTCTCCTTCCTGAACATACGCAGACAAAGCAACACGCCTAACGTCCCGAAAAAATTCAATAATCTAATAAAACTATATTGAAAAAACATACTTTACGATGATATTGTCACATGTATCAAATAAAATCAAAGCCGGAGATATTAGTCGTCTATAACGACAGCTTTACAGAAGGCAATACCAGGTCACTTCTCGCGCGTTCCAGAAAACAGGAAATTAGGGTCACGTCATGCCAAGAGCTTTTATTCGACCTCAGATCATGTTATACACTCCATTTCTTCTCTCACTGCCTGTTGACATCTAGTGGAAGGCGTATGAAGTGCATGTATACTAATAAATATCAAGCACATTTATAGGCAGGCCCTAGAACAGAGCATCGATTTCAGATTTTCCACTTCCTGTCAGGAAGTTTGCTGCAAAATGAGTTATTTTTTACTCACAGATATAATTCAAACGGTTTTAGAAACTAGAGAGTGTTTTCTATCCAATAGTAATAATAATATGCATATTGTACGAGCAAGAATTGAGTACGAGGCCGTTTGAAATGGGCACCTTTTATCCAGGCTACTCAATACTGCCCCTGCAGCCCAAAGAGGTTAAACACCTATCCAGACAAAATCTAGCAGACATCTGCAATATAGTCTGCCTGGAAAACAGCCTCTTTCTCTTAGTAGAATATCAGTCTCTTAATACTTCAAAGTCAGAGTTAATTTCTCTGTGTGAGTCAACTTTTTAAAAAGGTGTTTTGCTTCTATCTCTGAACTGTAAATGGCTGTCTCATTAAACAACCATTTGCATTTGCTCGGTTTTAATTTTTACTCTCTTAGCTTTGATTACTACTTTCCATTCCCCTCATTACAAATGGCTTCTGACAGTACTCTCTGTAACTGAATGAGGGTAACTTTAATGGGTGTATCGCTAAGCTTTCATAAGGCAGACCGAGGGAGAAAAGTTGGGAGCTGCTAGAAAACTTACTGTCACGGAAACCAATGATAAAGTCTAGAAGATTGCAAAATGCCAAGTCTTTGCACATTGCATTCTTTGTAGCAAAGCCTTAATTAATTACCACCCACACAAATGACTCAATATCACAAACAACATTCGTACATTTAAGGAAATCAAATTGACAATGAAAAGAATTATTTAGATTTTTTTATTGTGTTAATTATCAATTTGATTTACGTAAATGTACGTATGTTGTTTCTTAAGTTGAGCCATTTGTTTGACTGAATTAAGGTTTTGATACCAAGAAAGCAAAGTCATTTTCTTTGGGATATCAAATAAAATATGATCTGTGTTATAACACTGCAAAAAAGCATTTGGTTTTCACCGCAACTCTGCACACAAAAGACTGAAGGCAATTACAGAACACCTAAAACGTGGCTTCATTCTTCATTCTGGTTGGATAGATCAGACAGTACGTCTTGAAAAATGGAAGGGGGTGTCTGTTCAGCAACTGGATAGGGAATTTCATTCCATGCCTATGGTTAGCCATGCAGTCTTATATCACTGTGTCCCTGCACAAACACGTTTCCATGCAGTAGTATGTAATACCTCGCCGCAAGGTTCTGTTCAACGATTGGGAACTGACAGTCCATAAATCCTGACAGGGTGCATCACACACTTTGGAAAAATAAATAACGAGGGATTACCTTCGTGAAGGAAAGGGAAGGGGGGTCTGTGTGTCTCTCACAATGTGGTCTAATTATCTTCGCCTAGCTTGTTGCTATGAGGGGAGAGAGGGATGCAAGCTAATAGGTGACTGAGAAGGAGGTCCGTTATTCGCACTCACTACGTTCACAGTAAATTGCTCTGAGACTTAACAGATTCACGAGTAGTGTTCTCACCTGGGAATCTCGCTGAGCTGCGCCTCTATGCCTCGTACACTTCCTACTTCTGTGCCTTGCCATCAACCCAGCCAATTAAATCCTCTTGTCCATACATTTTCATGCACCCTTTTTTTCTCAGGTTTGTTATTCAGAATGGAAATGGCAGACTTTTTTCACACATGGCCAAGCAGAATATATGGCTGGTTCGTACGGTGTCATTGTCATGATTTGTGATTAATCTTGGGATTAAACTCATTCTCGAACCTCATCAAACTAATTACAGGTCATTGTTTAACGCATGCCATACTGAACTGAACAGGACTAAACATAACCTAAATGAACCCGTCATGTTCTATGACCTTTACTCTACCTTTAAATTGCAATTGTGCAGCTCTGAGCATTCAACTGCCCCCACTCATATAAAAGTTTCAAGAAAACTAACGTTAGGGATTTTGCTGTTGGGTAGAAAGTGACTGGGAATGTGTCTGGCGAGTGTGGATGTATAGGGGTTCTGGAATTGTGTGTGTGTGTCGACCAGTGGGGGTCGGTGCCGTTTAAGATGAGGGAGGATGATTATTTTTTTCATGAGCATGGCGTTATTTCTATTACAGCATATTGGATGACTGTCATTGAAATTCCATTCACCCAGCTTAATGTAACAGCGATAGGTTTAGGCTTCTACATGATACTAACCATCATGAGGTTCCTACAACCTAGCCTATAAATTACAGTTTACAACGTGGGTGCACACAGGTCGAGAGACACATTTGAGGTGACAGACAGGGATATTCAATACCGTCTTGCACACTCTCGCCTGCATCTAGCTTTAATAGGGTGTAATAATTAGTACAAAAGTTGAAAACGAGAGTTTCTATTGGACAAATTCAGGTATGTTTATCCCCGTTTTGTTCTGTTTGCTTCCGTTTAAGAAACGTTTTTTCACCAGAATCGGCAGAATGAATACACCTCTGATCACACGTATGCAAACAGCCACGTTGTATTCCTTCTTGTATCTATGACCTCTTGTCCTCTCACCTCTTCCCTTCGCTTGTGGACTTTAATGCACAACACATTGCACATCAAGGTTCCAGTGTTGTGTTGGATAGTCATAGCCAGCTACAGTGGACGCTCGACTAAAAGTTTTGCGATTATGCTGCGGGACTTAGAGGTTATTTGTGGTTTAGTACGGTACCCTGCGTCACTGCTTCATTGCTCCAGACCAGCGCAAGGCGGAGTTAGAGCACTGATTATGCTTTTGGGTCCCAAGGCGATACTGTGTCTCTAACTGACAAAGAATGGGCAACATAAACCAAATAGAAACTATTTCTACTATAGAAATTATGAACGACTTCAGTATTACTTACTAAAGCTGTTGTTACACTAAGGTTTTCTTTCTAAAAGCAAATTAGATTACAATTAGGGTGTGTACATTTTTGGATTATTTTGCTCTTACTGTCAGGTTGTGCGCTACTGGTAAGAAGTCAGGTGCAGGAGAGCGGAAAGTTGTGATCAGGCGCACACTTTAATTGGCAGAAGTAACAGACGGACGCAACTGCATCAAAAACCTCCAGCCAAAATGGCAAAAGTGCAAAGCGCGACAACAGTCACAAATATGCATAAGTTTAACAATTAAACACACTACCCGGGGAAAACCAGCCTGGCGCGTAACACGAAACATGTAACAAAACAATTCCACACAAAGACATGGGGGAAACAGAGGGAATATATATGTAGTGTGATTAGGGAATGTAAACCAGGTGTGCAGGGAAACAAGACACAACAAATGGAACAATGACAAGTGGAGCGGCGATGGCTAGAAGACCGGTGACTTCGACCTCCGAACGCCACCCGAACAAGGAGAGGAGCCGACTTCGGTAGAAGTGGTGACACTTACTGTAGTAGTGTAGCCCACTCCCGACCGGTCACGTTGTTCACCAGGGTGGCGCCGAGATCTAGTAGACACTGCATCACAGTGCAAACTGTGTTGCTACAGATGCTGGTCCAATACCGTGCTGGCCTTGACTGGGAGACCCATGAGATGACTGTAGGCTTTTGGCTTCTCTCCCTCTAAAAACATAAATAAATCATTCTAACTAACAAACTGGCTTTATTTACAAATTAGTAACAATGTCTCACCCCTTTTTCTCAAAAACAAAAGAATCTGCAGATTATTGTTATTTTTTAAACAAAGCGATTATTATTAATTTAGAATTAAATTAAAGTCCCTTGGATATTCTCACAGATATATTATTAACACTGTTATTAGCAGCACAATATACAGTATATTGGTCATATTGGTCATGGTTCCCGAGTGGCGACAATGGTATTGCCTTGCAGTTCTCCAGATTTTTCCGCTGAGATAGCGGTGGGCGCACGAGGTTCAAGACACGAGGGCAGGGGGCACGGGATGGGCCACAGACCCACGCACAAAAGACGGACCTAGCCCATGGGGAAGGCAGGAGGAGGAAGGGGAAGAAGGGGTGGACCCCCGCCCCATTGGGTAGCACAGAGCAACAATTTAAGGGGCATTGCACTAATAATGGCGCTGACTAGGGAAACGTTCCTGCTGTTCTTATTTTATTGCATTACAACCTGTAATTTAAATGGCTTTTTATTTCGGATTTTATGTAATGGACATACACAAAATATACCAAATTGGTGAAATGAAAAATATGAATAGTTCCCAAAAATGTTTAAAAAAATTTAACTGAAAAGTGGTGCGTGCATGTGCTATGAAGCCCCTAAATTAGATCTGGTGCAACCAATTACCTTCAGAAGTCACATAATTAGTTAAATAAAGTCCACCTGTGTGCAATCTAAGTGTTACGTGACCTGTCACATGATCTCAGTATATATATACACCTGTTCTGAAAGGCCCCAGAGTCTGCAACACCACTAAGCAAGGCACACCACCAAGCAAGCGGCACCATGAAGGCCAAAGAGCTCTCCAAACAAGTCAGGGACAAAGTTGTGGAGAAGTACAGATCAGGCTTGGGTTATAAAAAAATATCTGAAACTTTGAACATCCCACAGAGCACCATTAAATCCATTATTAAAAAATGGAAAGAATATAGCACCACAACAAACCTGCCAAGAGAGGACCGCACACCAAATCTCATGGACCAGGCAAAGAGGGCATTAATCAGAGAGGCAACAAAAGGACCAAAGATAACTCTGAAGGAGCTGCAAAGCTCCACAGCGGAGATTGGAGTATCAGTCCATACGATCACTTTAAGCCGTACACTCCACAGAGTTGGGCTTTACAGAAGAGTGGCCAGAAAAAAGTAATTGCTGAAAGAAAAAAAATAAGCAAACGCGTTTGCTGTTCGCCAAAAGGAATGTGGGAGACTCCCCAAATATATGGAAGAAGGTACTCTGGTCAGATGAGACTAAAATTGAGCTTTTGTGCCATCAAGGAAAACACTACGCCTGATGCAAACCCAACACCTCTCATCACCCTGAAAACACTATCCCCACAGTGAAGCATGGTGGTGGGAGCATCATGCTGTGGGTATGTTTTTCATCGGCAGGGACTGGAAAACTGGTCAGAATTTAAGAAATGCTGGCTGGCGCTACATTTTATATTTTTTATTTCACCTTTATTTAACCAGGTATGCCATTTGAGAACAAGTTCCCATTTACAACTGCGACCTGGCCAAGATAAAGCAAAGCGGTGTGACAAAAAAAACAACACAGCGTTACACATGGGATAGACAAACGTACAGTCAATAACACAACAGAAAAAGCTATGTACATTGTGTGCAAATGTAGTAATATTAGGGAGGTAAGGCAATAAATAGGCCATAGTGACAAAACAATTACAATTTAACATTAACACTGGAGTGATAGATGTGCAGATGATGATGTGCAAGTAGAGATACTGGGGTGCAAAACAGGAACAAAAAAATAACAATATGGGGATGAGGTAGATGGGTAGGCTATTTACAGATGGGCTGTGTACAGGTGCAGTGATCGGTAAGCTGCTCTGACAGATGATGCTTCAAGTTAGTGAGGGAGATATAACTCTCCAGCTTCAGTGACCTTTGCAATTCGTTCCAGTCATTGGTAGCAGAGAACTGGAAGGTAAGGCGGCCAAAGGCGATGTTGGCTTTGGGGATGACCAGTGAAATCTACCTGCTGCTACGGGTGGGTGTTGCTATGGTGACCAGTGAGCTGAGATAAGCCAGGGCTTTACCTAGCAAAGACTTATAGATTACCTGGAGCCAGTGGGTTTGGCAACGGATATGTAGCGAGGGCCAGTCAATGAGAGCATACAGGTCGCAGTGGTGGATAGTATATGCAGCTTTAGTGACAAAACGGTGGCTAAGCTTATAGAGACATACCCCAAGAGACTTGCAGCTGTAATTTCTGCAAACGTTGGCTCAACAAAGTATTGTCTTTGGGGGGGGTGAATAGTTATGCACGCTCAAGTTTTCTGTTTTTGTCTTATTTCTTAATTTCTTATTTCAAAAATATTTCTTGTCTTCAAAGTGGTAGGCATGTTGTGTAAATCAAATGATACAAACCCCCCAAAAATCCATTATAATTCCAGATTGTAAGGCAACAAAATAGGAAAAATGCCAAGGGGGTGAATACTTTCGCAAGCCACTGTATATGTATATATATATATATATATATATATATATATACTGCTCAAAAAAATAAAGGGAACACTAAAATAACACATCCTAGATCTGAATGAATGAAATATTCTTATTAAATACTTTTTTCTTTACATAGTTGAATGTGCTGACAACAAAATCACACAACAATTATCAATGGAAATCAAATTTATCAACCCATGGAGGTCTGGATTTGGAGTCACACTCAAAATTAAAGTGGAAAACCACACTACAGGCTGATCCAACTTTGATGTAATGTCCTTAAAACAAGTCAAAATGAGGCTCAGTAGTGTGTGTGGCCTCCACGTGCCTGTATGACCTCCCTACAACGCCTGGGCATGCTCCTGATGAGGTGGCGGATGGTCTCCTGAGGGATCTCTTCCCAGACCTGGACTAAAGCATCCGCCAACTCCTGGACAGTCTGTGGTGCAACGTGGCGTTGGTGGATGGAGCGAGACATGATGTCCTAGATGTGCTCAATTGGATTCAGGTCTGGGGACCGGGCGGGCCAGTCCATAGCATCAATGCCTTCCTCTTGCAGGAACTGCTGACACACTCCAGCCACATGAGGTCTAGCATTGTCTTGCATTAGGAGGAACCCAGGGCCAACCGCACCAGCATATGGTCTCACAAGGGGTCTGAGGATCTCATCTCGGTACCTAATGGCAGTCAGGCTACCTCTGGCGAGCACATGGAGGGCTGTGCGGCCCCCAAAAGAAATGCCACCCCACACCATGACTGACCCACCGCCAAACCGGTCATGCTGGAGGATGTTGTAGGCAGCAGAACGTTCTCCACGGCGTCTCCAGACTCTGTCACGTCTGTCACATGTGCTCAGTGTGAACCTGCTTTCATCTGTGAAGAGCACAGGGCGCCAGTGGCGAATTTGCCAATCTTGGTGTTCTCTGGCAAATGCCAAACGTCCTGCACGGTGTTGGGCTGTAAGCACAACCCCCACCTGTGGACGTCGGGCCCTCATACCACCCTCATGGAGTCTGTTTCTGACCGTTTGAGCAGACACATGCACATTTGTGGCCTGCTGGAGGTCATTTTGCAGGGCTCTGGCAGTGCTCCTCCTGCTCCTCCTTGCACAAAGGCGGAGGTAGCGGTCCTGCTGCTGGGTTGTTGCCCTCCTACGGCCTCCTCCACGTCTCCTGATGTACTGGCCTCTCTCCTGGTAGCGCCTCCATGCTCTGGACACTACGCTGACAGACACAGCAAACCTTCTTGCCACAGCTCGCATTGATGTGCCATCCTGGATGAGCTGCACTACCTGAGCCACTTGTGTGGGTTGTAGACTCCGTCTCATGCTACCACTAGAGTGAAAGCACCGCCAGCATTCAAAAGTGACCAAAACATCAGCCAGGAAGCATAGGAACTGAGAAGTGGTCTGTGGTCACCACCTGCAGAACCACTCCTTTATTGGGGGTGTCTTGCTAATTGCCTATAATTTCCACCTGTTGTCTATTTCATTTGCACAACAGCATGTGAAATGTATTGTCAATCATTGTTGCTTCCTAAGTGGACAGTTTGATTTCACAGAAGTGTGATTGACTTGGAGTTACATTGTGTTGTTTAAGTGTTCCCTTTATTTTTTTGAGCAGTGTATATATAACATGTCTTACCGAGCCTTTCGTCCACGCAAGTTTCTTCAACTGTCTTCTGACTGTGATTTAGAGTGATGTTGATGTGCCGTGAAGCCAGCAGATTACAGATGGCCTTTGCCGATCGCTCATCATCTTCATTCGTCAGTGAATAGTCTCACTGGAAACATACGGCTGACAGCTGATGCATTGGTCCAGAGGCAGGCGGTATTGGCATGTATATTACAGTATGTACTGTAGACTATGTTTACTTGTCAGACTGCACAGTAGCCTAATAAACAAATGCAGGCGGCTTCTATCTTCAAAATGCTTTAAATGCTTTATTATCCAAGTGTTTAAAGTGTGTGTGGGTGACCTCATGCAACCGCACAATGTCGGATAAAGCTGTACAGTACTGTATTTCTTCATCAGCATATTTATGCTTTCCTTAATAAAATAATGATAAAAATAGTCTTTCAAAATGGAGATGTTTATTTAGTTATGGATCCATAATGAATTACTATGGGAATACATTTCACTGAATAACAGAAATATTGGAACAAAGTAGACTAATGAAGGTAAACAAATTGTTGCTTACTGGAAAATACTCTTTCAAACACACAGGTAGTTGGACAATAGACTTGACAAGAAGGAGGGTAGGGGGAGAATTATATCATCAAATGTATTTCTTAGTTAGGTTGGCTGTATCACAACCGGGCATGATTGGTTGCAATTTCAGTTTAATCCACCAGAAAGACAAAACAAATAATACAACAAATATTGTGGGTAAACTCAAATATCCTAATTGGAACCTTTCCCTTTACCTTTGTCTGTAGCTTGTGAGGTGTGGAAACACTTTGTTGCTTTTATGAATTTTGTCTTGCTGCTTTTTGTTCTATGTTGCTCTGTCTCTATGCTACGTCTTGGTTGTCCTATGTTGCTCTGTCTGTATGCTACGTCTTGGTTTTCCTATGTTGCTCTGTCTGTATGCTATGTCTTGCTTGTCCTATGTTGCTTTGCGTGTGCTCACTGCTCAATGATTGTCTATATTGTAATTGTTTTTAATAACCTGCCCAGGGACTGCTGTTGAAAATGAGCCGGCTGGCTAAAACCGGCACTTTTACTGAACCGTTGATTAATGTGCACTGTCCCTGTAAAAAATATAATCAACTCAACTCAACCATGTGGAAGGGGGAAAAAGTACTATTATTATTATCATGTATCACATCCGACCATGATTGAGAGTCCCCTAGAGCAACGCACAATTGGCCCAGCATTTCTCTCCCTCTAAAAACAGAAATAAATGTTTTGGCCTTTATTCAGATTACAATCGCTCACGTTAGTTTTTTTGTAAATGAAATCATCTAAAAAATATCGAGATATATAATCAAGTTGATGGTACAGTCATACAGACCAGCACTTACATAAAGCTAAGTGACTCACTCATTTATGTCTTTGGATCAAAATAAATAAGTACCACCATTCTTTCTGATAGTCTTTAATAAAGAAATGTGGTTATTTGGTTATCCTGACCTGGACACCTGGACACCATGTACAGTATTATAATAGGCCATTTTTACCAACACCTCTCTGTATTTTGATCATTTGTCGATGGGTCCTCCCGAGTGGCGCAGTGGTCTATAGACATTACATTGAAGAGCAAAATGCATTAAGACAGATGCAGGTTCGATACCTGTGCCAGGAGACTCACGAGGCGGCGTTGGTTTTAATTTAGAATCCTCCAATCCTCTGTAATTATTGGCGGAGAGTCACGTCATATTTTTCGATATACTGTAGGCCTACCGTAGGCGACATGAGTCTCACCAGTGTTGAGTAATGTGCTGTTAAAAGTGGTGTAGGTCTTATTTATTTAAAGACCATATTGACGTTAGAAACAATAGGATTTGAAGCAATAGCCTACAACTATTTTAGCATCGTTTCGCGCTACACTGAGACAAGCATGGGGACTGGTCTTGAACTATTATTTTTGGGATCTTCATTGTTGGACATAAGACTGTGTAGAGGCATATGTGATCATTTCCCAATGTAATCAAGGCCTGAAATTATTATGTTTTTGTGAAATAATATATGTTTGGGCTCCTTGCGGTCAATATGCAGTGTACACATTATTTATAATTATAAAATGGGTTGTTTGGATCCTGATTGGACGAGCAGTGTTCCAAGCCGTACTGCATTGTCCGTTACAGGCACACTATGCCTGCTAACAGTTCCATCTGAATTATCAGTGCGCCTTCATAAGAATATCATCATGTTCATGTGGCTGTCCAAATCACCTCTTGTATTTATCTAAACTCGCACATTATTTCCTCCTGCTTCTTGCCTAGCATTTTGTTTGGTACAAATCGTGCAAATGTTTTTATATTTTTAATAGACTTTCGGCGACTAAATAATGTTTACATGTTGCCAACTGCCAAAGATAACCCCTCAGTTTTGCCAGTTGAAAATGCATCGGTTTTGTTGCTAAAATAACAACCTGTATAACTTCTATGCAAAAATAATTAATGACTGGGTCGCTCGCGTCTAGCAACATGACCAAAATAACTAACAACAGAACTTTATCTTCTGTTGGAAGAATTCAATTGAATTTACTAATCAAAATAAAGTTAATGAAAATATGTAATTCATTGTTATTTGAATTTGTTGGTAATCGTTTTATAAAAGCAAGCCCTTTTATAAAAGAATGTGATTTCAAATAGTTATAATGCACAGGAATAATGTTTGGTGACAGGACTTAAAATATGTTTTAAGTGAAATATTAGCTTTGTCTGAAGAGAAAACAGACAGGAAATTCTAAAGGTAATTTGACTTATGTACTAACAAGGCTTTTCAGCATCAGCAGCTTGACTACTGCTAGAGTACTGTAGCTTTATTGATCTACCTTACAGCGGTCCGTCCGTTAAAAGTTGCAGCGTACTGCAGCACAGCTTGCGTGGTGCTGCAGAATTCTATGGCACGTTATTTAAGTGAGCATATTTGAGAAGCATTTGATAGCCTTCAATAGTGGCTGTAGTAGAGAATTTAAAACCTTTTTTTGTAAGAACATAGTATATGGGACTGATTTTAATAAATTTTGCTTAATTAATCTGCTTAATATTATGGTGTTTCTTTTCCAAGAAAACTAAAAACTCTCTGGGTTTCTGTTAGGATGGAACGTTAAATATGGCGCTGTACAACATGATGGTCGGGAGTATGTTTCAGTACTTGGCCATTTTGATAAAGAATCCCTGTGGGGGCACGCGGGAGACCGGGGTTCAATTTCCCAACGGGGAGGAAGGAGTAGGCTGTCCATGTAAATAGGAATTTGTTCTTAACGTCTCTAGGGTATGTGGGACGGTAGCGTCTCACCTCGTCAACAGCCAGTGAAACTGCAGGGCACCAAATTCAAAACAACAGAAATCCCATAATTAAAATTCCTCAAACATACATGTATTTTACACCATTTTAAAGATACACTTGTTGTAAATCCAGCCACAGTGTCCAATTTCAAATAGGCTTTACGACGAAAGCAAACCAAACGATTATGTTAGGTGAGTGCCTTTTCACAGAATAACACAGCCATTTTTCCAGCCAAAGAGAGGAGTCACAAAAAGTAGAAATATCGATCAAATTAATCACTAACCTTCGATCTTCATCAG
This sequence comes from Salvelinus alpinus, assembly GCF_045679555.1. Classification (NCBI taxonomy): domain Eukaryota; kingdom Metazoa; phylum Chordata; class Actinopteri; order Salmoniformes; family Salmonidae; genus Salvelinus; species Salvelinus alpinus. The sequence goes on from NC_092094.1 coordinate 69,140,250, forward strand.
ATGACACTCATACGACTTCATGTTACACAATACATGTATGTTTTGTTCGGTAAAGTACATATTTATATCCAAAAATCTCAGTTTGCATTGGCGCGTTACGTTCAGTAGTTCCAAAACATCCGGTGATTTTACAGAGAGCCACATCAATTTACAGAAATACTCATAATAAACATTGCTAAAAGATACAACTGTTATGCATGGAATTTTAGATCCACTTCTCCTTAATGCAACCGCTGTGTCAGATTTCAAAAAAACTTTACGGAAAATGCAAACCATGCAATAATCTGAGTACGGCGCTCAGACGACAAATCAACCCGAAGAGATATCTGCCATGTTGGAGTCAACATAAGTCAAATAGCATTATAAATATTCACTTACCTTTGATGATCTTCATCAGAATGTACTCCCAGGAATCCCAGTTCCACAATAAATGTTTGTTTTGTTCGATAATGTCCATAATTTATGTCCAAATTCCTCCTTGTTTTTTCGCGCGTTCAGTACACGATCTAAACTCACGACGCGCGTGCAAGTCCAGTGGAAAGTATGGACGAAAAGTCAAAAAAGTTCCGTTACAGTCTGTAGAAACATGTCAAACGATGTATAGAATCAATCTTTAGGATGTTTTTAACATAAATCTTCAATAATGTTCCAACCGGAGAATTCCTTTGTTTTCAGAAATGCGATGGAACACAGCTAACTCTCACATGAACGCGCATGGTCAGCGCATGGTCAGCTCATGGCACTCTGGGAGAGACCTTACACAATCTCCTCTCATTCGCCCCCACTTCACAGTAGAAGCATCAAACAAGGTTCTAAAGACTGTTGATATCTAGTGGAAGCCTTAGGAAGTGCAACATGACCCAATTTCCACTGTATCTTGGATAAGCAAAGAGTTGAAAACCTACAAACCTCAGATTTCCCACTTCCGGGTTGGATTTTTTTCTCAGGTTTTTGCCTGCCATATGAGTTCTGTTATACTCACAGACATCATTCAAACAGTTTTAGAAACGTCAGAGTGTTTTCTATCAAAATCTACCAATAATATGCATATCCTAGGATATGGACCTGAGTAGCAGGCAGTTTACTCTGGGCACGCTTTTCATCCGGATGTGAAAATACTGCCCCCTACCCCAAAGAAGTTAAGAACTGGTAGCAAAGGTGTATTACAGCAGCTTTGTGTTTCTATCAATACCCCTGCTTTTATCAGTCCCTCAATTGTCATATTTATGCCTTCCTTGGCTTCTGGCTTCATATTATATTGAGCTTTCCAATTTGTACAAAGTATTGGTTCTATTTCTTCTCCTAATTATACTTGTTCGTTAGCTGTAACTTCTACGTCCTTTGGGTCCCCATTCATTACTGTTGTTGTCAATATTTTAAGAAAGGCTTTATCTGTGGAATGATAAATCAGTGGAATGTCTGTTTTGTTCCACTTGCTTGTTTCATTATGGGACCTAAATCCTTTGCTATAGCTCCCTTATTTACTAGCAATGTAATGTGTGGAAGGAATCAGAAATATTATAAAAATTTTCCACAAAGTATGAACCATCCCTGTCCATTACATCCATTGCTGCCCCCTGTTTCCCTATAATTATGTACTGAGACATAATTGGTACTTATTGTACATTTGCATTTATTATCCATAGTTGTTCTAATAAATTATCTTGGTAGGGGTCATACTGAATTGTACAGCGGTACTTTTGCTCTATCAGCTTCAGGTATGAGCCTGGATAAACCTTCCCCATTTCTTTACAGTTTTATCTATCTCTGTCTTAATTTCTCCTAGTCAATACACATTTGCTGTCTCTTCTGTCATTACCATTTGTAGATTTAATCTGGTTTTATCTAGAATTACGCCTTCAGGAGAGCACTTCATTTGTATGCCCATTTTGCATAGATCATCCCTTCCCAGTAAATTAATCCGAGTTTGTTCTGACACTAGTATAGGGAGTGTTGCTAATCAGCCATCAGCTGTCAGACGAACTGGAGATGTCATTGGAAATAGCTGCGTTTGTCCTGAAATTCCTATAGTTTTTGCATATTTACCAGACATGGGGAGATGAGAGGCATAATTTGGATTCACACATGTGTAAGTGGCTCCAGTATCTATCATCATGGGTGTGCCTCTGTTCTCTATTTGAACCTGCAGCATAGAGTGGCTTGCCCAGGTATTCAACCCCCTTGGCATTTTTCCTATTTTGTTGCCTTACATCCTGGAATTAAAATATATTTTTTGGGGGGTTTGTATCATTTTATTTACACAACATGCCTACCACTTTGAAGATGCAAAATATTTTTATTGTGAAACAAACAAGACTCTTGGGGTATGTCTCTATAAGCTTGGCACATCTGCCACTGGGATTTTTGCCCGTTCCTCAAGGCAAAACTGCTCCAACTCCTTCAAGTTGGTTGGGTTCCGCTGGTGTACAGCAATCTTTACCACAGATTCTCAATTGGATTGAGGTCTGGGCTTTGACTAGGCCATTCCAAGACATTTAAATGTTTCCCCATAAACCACTCAAGTGTTGCTTTAGCAGTATGCTTTGGGTCATTGTCCTGCTGGAAAGTTAACCTCCGTCCCAGTCTCAAATCTCTGGAAGACTGAAACAGGTTTCCCTCAATAATTTCCCTGTATTTAGCGCCATCCATCATTTCTTCAATTCTGACCAGTTTCCAAGTCCCTGTCAATGAAAAACATCCCCACAGCACAATGCTGCCACCACCATGCTTCACTGTGGAGTGTACGGCTTAAAGTCGTCCTATGGACAGATAATCCAATCTCCGCTGTGAAGCTTTGCAGCTCCTTCAGGGTTATCTTTGGTCTCTTTGTTGCCTCTCTGATGAACTGCCTGTAGCTCATTCCCTGAAGCAAGGATATGCATATTCTTGGTACCATTTGAAGGGAAACACTTTGAAGTTTGTGGAAATGTGAAAGGAATGTAGGAGAACATACACATTAGATCTGGTAAAAGATAATACAAAGAAAAAAACAACAATTTCTTTGTCTATTTTTGTACCATCATCTTTGAAATGCAATAGAAAGGTCATAATGTATTATTCCAGCCCAGGTGCAATTTAGATTTTGGCCACTAGATGGCAGCAGTGTATGTGCAAAGTTTCAGACTGATCCAATGAACCATTGCATTTCTGTAAAAAAATTGTATCAAGACTGCCCAAATGTGCCTAATTTGTTTATTAACCTTTTCTCAATATAGGGCGTGCTGTTTCCACTTTGGAAAATATCGTCTCCAAATTAAACTGCCTCATACTCAATTATTGCTCGTACAATATGCATATTATTATTACTATTGGATAGAAAACAATCTCTAGTTTCTAAAACCGTTTGAATTATGTCTGTGGGTGAACCAGAACTCTTTCTGCAGCGAAATCCATGACAGGAACTGCGAAGGTCTGAAAACGAGGCTCTGTTCTCAGATCAGTTTAAAGCTCTGTATGTATCCTATGGGTCGACATGAACTGCACCCGCCTTCCCCTGGATGTCAGTAACCAATGAGAATTGGAATGGAGTTTCTACGTAGATCTCAGACCTTATAAAAGGCCAAGGAACGAAGGGAGCTCTCTTTTCGACGTTCGTCATTGCGCAAAGCAAGACCTCAGGATGGCATTTTGAAACGCTCAGTTATCGGCCTTAGATATATCCGTCTGTAATTTAATTCGATATAGGTGTTAGAAACATCATAACGAAGTTATTTTAAACCGAGTTATATCAGTTTATGCGAGTATATTGCTATTTTCGGAATTTCCTTAGTATTGCGTTTTGAGGATTTGGGCATGTTGTGGCCACATAGCTATTGTTAGCTGCTAATTCCGAAGTTGAAGACGACGTTTTACAACCAAGCAACGATTCTTTTGGACAAAGGACAACTTGCCCAAGATTCTGATGGAAGCTCGTCCAAAAGTAAGAGCTATTTATGATGTTATTCCGTATTTATGTGGAAAAATGTAAACGGATTTGTCCGCCATTATTGCGGCACTAGTCTGGCTGTAACGCACACTGTATGTCTAGTAACGTTAATTTTAAAAATCTAACTCAGCGGTTGCATTAATAACTAATGCATCTTTCATTTGCTGTCCAACCTGTATTTTTTAGTCAAGTTTACGATTATTTATTGATTAGATTAGGTGCCTTTCCAAGATGGCGCTGCCCAGAATGCATGACCTGTTGCTACTGATCACATTGTATAACCACGATTTGTGCTGCTAAATATGCACATTTTCGAACAAAACCTATATGCATTGTGTAATATGATGTTACAGGACTGTCATCTGATGAAGTATATCAAGGTTAGTCAAAAATTATATATCTTTTGCTGTATTGTTACGATCGCTAACCTGTGCTGCTGGTAAATTGCTTGTGTTTCTGGCTATTGTGCTAAGCTAATATAATGCTATATTGTGTTTTCGCTGTAAAACACTTAAAAAAATCTGACATATTGGCTGGATTCACAAGATGTTGGGCTTTCATTTGGTGTACGCTGTGTATTTTTCAGAAATGTTTTAAGATGAGTAATTAGGTATTTGACGTTGGTCTCTGTAATTATTCTGGCAGCTTCGGCACTATTTCCGATTGCAGCTGCAATGTAGAACTGTGATTTATACCTGAAATATGCACATCTTTCTAAAAAAACATATGCTATACAATAAATATGTTATCAGACTGTCATCTTATGAAGTTGTTTCTTGGTTAGTGGCTTTATATATCTTTATTTGGTCGAAATTGTGATAGCTACCCATGCAGGAAAAAAATGGTGGAGAAAAATAAGTTGTGTCTTTTGCTATCGTGGTTAGCTAATAGATTTACATATTGTGTCTTCCCTGTAAAACATTTAAAAAATCAGAAATGATGGCTGGATTCACAAGATCTGTATCTTTCATCTGGTGTCTTGGACTTGTGATTTAATGATATTTAGATGCTAGTATTTACTTGTGGCGCTATGCTAGGCTATGCTAGTCAGCTTTTTTTACTGATGGGGGTGCTCCTGGATCCGGGATGCGTAGCAAGTAGAAGTTAATAACTTTTCATGTTCAAAGCTGTGCATTCTCCTCAAACAATAGCATGGTATTTTGTCACTGTAATAGCTACTGTAAATTGGACAGTGCAGTTAGATTAACAAGAGTTGTCATCAGTGGGTCTGCCTCTGGAGTTGTCATCAGCGGGTCTCCCTCTGGAGATGTCATCAGCGGGTCTGCCTCTGGAGTTGTCATCAGCGGGTCTCCCTCTGGAGTTGTCATCAGCGGGTCTACATCTGGAGATGTCATCAGCGGGTCTCCCTCTGGAGATGTCATCAGCGGGTCTCCCTCTGGAGATGTCATCAGCGGGTCTGCCTCTGTAGTTGTCATCAGCGGGTCTGCCTCTGGAGTTGTCATCAGCGGGTCTGCCTCTGGAGTTGTCATCAGTTGGTCTCCCTCTGGAGTTGTCATCAGTGGGTCTGCCTCTGGAGTTGTCATCAGTGGGTCTGCCTCTGGAGTTGTCATCAGTGGGTCTCCCTCTGGATCCCGTTCTGTTTCCAGTCTCCTTCATTTCAGCTGTCCATGGAGATACGCAGCTGGATTCTCTGTCTCCCCCGATGCTTCCCCTTTTAGTGACTTTGGGTCAATCCTTGCTGGGTATTTTCTTCTTAGGGCACACCAAAAGTCAGGGTGGTGTGAGTCAACGTCTATTCCATCTTCCAGTGTAGTCCCTATTGCCTTGTTCAGGTTACTAGACCGCAATACATCCTCCATCTTTACCACTCCCACTGCTCTTGCCAGCAGTGCCATCAGATCCCCCAAAGCCAATAGTTTCCCCATGGTTTGTTCTTCAAAGGTTCTAATCCATTTTCCTGCTCCATCATGAAGGTCAGGTAGGCGGGCAACCCTTCCAGGTCCTGTGAGCCCCATGGGATATAGTGCCCTTGTGTTCCCTTTATGAAATTGGGAATTTCTTGACATATTTTTCGGGCTTTCTCAGCTTTCTCTTATTCCGCAACCTTCCCTCTTCTTCTTCTCTGTTATAGAATACTTCCCTGAAGTAAATTCCTTCCCCTTCACTTTCCTCGTCCATTTCTCAGAGATCCCGTTCTCTGGAAGCACTCTGCTCTTTCTCCTTCTTTTCTTTCTCTCTCATTAGTTTTCTTTTCAGTTTTTCTATCTCCCTGTTCACCAGTTCACTTGTCACACTGATTCCATCCACTGTGTCTCCATCTAAGGATTCTTCCTCATCTTCTTCTTTCACTTGCATTTTTGCCAGGGCTTCGCTCAATCCTCCATAGCAATCAAATCTGTCTGGACTTGTTTCTGTAACTTGCTCAGTCTTTCCTGCCCTTTCTCTGCTTTTTTCTTTTATCCGAGAGGGCGCAGGGGGAGTCTCCTTCTCATCTTCTATCTCTATTTCTCCCCTTATTTCCATCTTTCCTGACACCAGAGGAAATTGTGTATGGTGGAGGTTATGAAAACCATTCTACTTTCTTTTTGTCTGTTTTTTCATTATCCTTCGTCAACATTCCTATTGCTGTTTTCATGATCTTCAGCAATCCTTCTCCTTTGAACATTTTTAGCACCTCATTTTCTTTTTCTCTTTTCTTTCCTGTGTCACTTGTTATGTTTTTTTTAAAATTAGTTTCCATTTCTTCACACACTGAGACATCAAATGTTCCCTCTGACCATTTAGTACACATTTTCCAGGTGTGTTTTTCCCATTTCTTAGACATTTCTACTAGATCTTCCTTGCATAGGGGATGCCTGGGGTCACTGTGTCGATTACGTTACGTCACGTCACTTCCTCTTGAATTTGCAGACGTGTTGCTGTGCGTTTTGTTGCCAACTTTACTTTGCTAGCTTTGCTTTGCTAGCTGACAACTTTACGTTTATATTTTTAGTTTTTCCATCACAACTTTTTTCCCTCATTCAACTTTTTCACTCCGGACGCTTTATCTGGACATGGTTCGTCAGCACCTTCAACAGCCGAAGCTAAGTAGTAACTTTAACATGATGTCTTCTAACTGCATTCGCTGTACTCATAATATACAGGAGAATGATCGCCTAACGGCGAAGATAGCTATGCTGCAAGACCAGCTTCAGACGCAATCGTTATGCAAGGGTAATTTCAGTGTAGGAAAGGGTGAAACAGCGTCTGTGCCACCAGTAAGTACAGATAGTAACGTTAGTATAAATCCCCCCGCACTGTCCCCGCAGCCGGACAATTTTCTCATGGCTTCTGGAGGGAAATGCTGTTGGAATGCTCAACCGGTGTCGCTCATTCAGCCGACAGAAACGTTCAACCGGTTTTCCCCATTGAGTAGCGAGTCGGAGTCTGAGGCCGAGTCTTCTCTTGTCTCTACTCCTCCCGTTACGGGGTCTGAGACGCCGAAGGCTCCCACCATTAGCTCTGACAAATTGAAAACCCTAGTCATTGGCGACTCCATTACCCGCAGTATTAGACTTAAAACGAATCACCCAGCGATCATACACTGTTTACCAGGGGGCAGGGCTACCGACGTTAAGGCTAATCTGAAGATGGTGCTGGCTAAATCTAAAACTGGCGAGTGTAGAGAGTATAGAGATATTGTTATCCACGTCGGCACCAACGATGTTAGGATGAAACAGTCAGAGGTCACCAAGCGCAACATAGCTTCAGCCTGTAAATCAGCTAGAAAGATGTGTCGGCATCGAGTAATTGTCTCTGGCCCTCTCCCAGTTAGGGGGAGTGACGAGCTCTACAGCAGAGTCTCAAAACTCAATCGCTGGTTGAAAACTGTTTTCTGCCCCTCCCAAAAGATAGAATTTGTAGATAATTGGCCCTCTTTCTGGGACTCACCCACAAACAGGACCAAGCCTGACCTGCTGAGGAGTGACGGACTCCATCCTAGCTGGAGGGGTGCTCTCATCTTATCTACAAACATAGATAGGGCTCTAACTCCACTAGCTCCACAATGAAATAGGGTGCAGGCCAGGCAGCAGGCTGTTAGCCAACCTGCCAGCTTAGTGGAGTCTGCCAATAGCACAGTCAGTGTAGTCAGCTCAGCCATCCCCATTGAGACTGTGTCTGTGCCTCGACCTAGGTTGGGCAAAACTAAACATGGCGGTGTTCGCCTTAGCAATCTCATTAGGATAAAGACCTCCTCCATTCCTGCCATTATTGAAAGAGATCGTGATACCTCACATCTCAAAATAGGGTTACTTAATGTTAGATCCCTCACTTCAAAGGCAGTTATAGTCAATGAACTAATCACTGATCATAATCTTGATGTGATTGGCCTGACTGAAACATGGCTTAAGCCTGATGAATTTACTGTGTTAAATGAGGCCTCACCTCCTGGTTACACTAGTGACCATATCCCCCGTGCATCGCGCAAAGACGGAGGTGTTGCTAACATTTACGATAGCAAATTTCAATTTACCAAAAAAAAAATGACGTTTTCGTCTTTTGAGCTTCTAGTCATGAAATCTATGCAGCCTACTCAATCACTTTTTATAGCCACTGTTTATAGGCCTCCTGGGCCATATACAGCGTTCCTCTCTGAGTTCCCTGAATTCCTATCAGACCTTGTAGTCATAGCAGATCATATTAAAATTTTTGGTGATTTTAATATTCATATGGAGAAGTCCACAGACCCACTCCAAAAGTCTTTCGGAGCCATCATCGACTCAGTGGGTTTTGTCCAACATGTCTCTGGACCTACTCACTGCCACAGTCATACTCTGGACTTAGTTTTGTCCCATGGAATAAATGTTGTAGATCTTAATGTTTTTCCTCATAATCCTGGACTGTCGGACCACCATTTTATTACGTTTGCAATCGCAACAAATAATCTGCTCAGACCCCAACCAAGGAGCATCAAAAGTCGTGCTATAATTTCTCAGACAACACAAAAATTCTTTGATGCCCTTCCAGACTCCTTCTGCCTACCCAAGGATGTCAGAGGACAAAAATCAGTTAACCACCTAACTGAGGAACTCAATTTAACCTTGCGCAATACCCTAGATGCAGTTGCACCCCTAAAAACGAAAAACATTTGTCATAAGAAACTAGCTCCCTGGTATACAGAAAATACCCGAGCTTTGAAGCAAGCTTCCAGAAAATTGGAACGGAAATGGCGCCACACCAAACTGGAAGTCTTCCGACTAGCTTGGAAAGACAGTACCGTGCAGTACCGAAGAGCCCTCACTGCTGCTCGATCATCCTACTTTTCCAACTTAATTGAGGAAAATAAGAACAATCCAAAATTTCTTTTTGATACTGTTGCAAAGCTAACTAAAAAGCAGCATTCCCCAAGAGAGGATGGCTTTCACTTCAGCAGTAATAAATTCATGAACTTCTTTGAGGAAAAGATCATGATCATTAGAAAGCAAATTATGGACTCCTCTTTAAATCTGCGTATTCCTCCAAAGCTCAATTGTCCTGAGTCTGCACAACTCTGCCAGGACCTAGGATCAAGGGAGACACTCAAGTGTTTTAGTACTATATCTCTTGACACAATGATGAAAATAATCATGGCCTCTAAACCTTCTAGCTGCATACTGGATCCTATTCCTACTAAACTACTGAAAGAGCTGCTTCCTGTGCTTGGCCCTCATATGTTTAACATAATAAACGGCTCTCTATCCACCGGATGTGTACCAAACTCACTAAAAGTGGCAGTAATAAAGCCTCTCTTGAAAAAGCCAAACCTTGACCCGGAAAATATAAAAAACTATCGGCCTATATCGAATCTTCCATTCCTCTCAAAAATGTTAGAAAAAGCTGTTGCGCAGCAACTCACTGCCTTCCTGAAGACAAACAATGTATACGAAATGCTTCAGTCTGGTTTTAGACCCCATCATAGCACTGAGACTGCACTTGTGAAGGTGGTAAATGACCTTTTAATGGCGTCAGACCGAGGCTCTGCATCTGTCCTCGTGCTACTAGACCTTAGTGCTGCCTTTGACACCATCGATCACCACATTCTTTTGGAGAGACTGGAAACCCAAATTGGTCTACACGGACAAGTTCTGGCCTGGTTTAGATCTTACCTGTGGGAAAGATATCAGTTTGTCTCTGTGAATGGTTTGTCCTCTGACAAATCAACTGTACATTTCGGTGTTCCTCAAGGTTCCGTTTTAGGACCACTATTGTTTTCACTATATATTTTACCTCTTGGGGATGTTATTCGAAAACATAATGTTAACTTTCACTGCTATGCGGATGACACACAGCTGTACATTTCAATGAAACATGGTGAAGCCTCAAAATTGCCCTCGCTAGAAGCCTGTGTTTCAGACATAAGGAAGTGGATGGCTGCAAACTTTCTACTTTTAAACTCGGACAAAACAGAGATGCTTGTTCTAGGTCCCAAGAAACAAAGAGATCTTCTGTTAAATCTGACAATTAATCTTGATGGTTGTAAAGTCGTCTCAAATAAAACTGTGAAGGACCTCGGCGTTACTCTTGACCCTGATCTCTCTTTTGACGAACATATCAAGACTGTTTCAAGGACAGCTTTTTTCCATCTACGTAACATTGCAAAAATCCGAAATTTTCTGTCCAAAAATTATGCAGAAAAATTAATCCATGCATTTGTTACTTCTAGGTTAGACTACTGCAATGCTCTACTTTCCGGCTACCCGGATAAAGCACAAAATAAACTTCAGTTAGTGCTAAATACGGCTGCTAGAATCCTGACTAGAACCAAGAAATTTGATCATATTACTCCAGTGCTAGCCTCCCTACACTGGCTTCCTGTTAAGGCAAGGGCTGATTTCAAGGTTTTACTGTTAACCTATAAAGCATTACATGGGCTTGCTCCTACCTATCTTTCCGAGTTGGTCCTGCCGTACATACCTACACGTACGCTACGGTCACAAGACGCAGGCCTCCTAATTGTCCCTAGAATTTCTAAGCAAACAGCGGGAGGCAGGGCTTTCTCCTATAGATCTCAATTTTTATGGAATAGTCTGCCTACCCATGTGAGAGACGCAGACTCGGTCTCAACCTTTAAGTCTTTACTGAAGACTTATCTCTTCAGTAGGTCATATGATTGAGTGTAGTCTGGCCCAGGAGTGTGAAGGTGAACGGAAAGGCTCTGGAGCAACGAACCGCCCTTGCTGTCTCTGCCTGGCCGGTTCCCCTCTCTCCACTGGGATTCTCTGCCCCTAACCCTATTACAGGGGCTGAGTCACTGGCTTACTGGTGCTCTTTCATGCCGTCCCTAGGAGGGGTGCGTCACTTGAGTGGGTTGAGTTACTGATGTGATCTTCCTGTCTGGGTTGGCGCCCCCCCTTGGTTTGTGCTGTGGTGGAGATCTTTGTGGGCTATACTCGGCCTTGTCTCAGGATTGTAAGTTGGTGGTTGAAGATATCCCTCTAGTGGTGTGGGGGCTGTGCTTTGGCAGAGTGGGTGGGGTTATATCCTTCCTGTTTGGCCCTGTCCGGGGGTATCATCGGATGGGGCCACAGTGTCTCCTGACCCCTCCTGTCTCAGCCTCCAGTATTTATGCTGCAGTAGTTTATGTGTCGGGGGGCTAGGGTCAGTTGGTTATACCTGGAGTACTTCTCCTATCTTATCCAGTGTCCTGTGTGAATTTAAGTATGCTCTCTCTAATTCTCTCGTTCTCTCTTTCTTTCTCTCTCTCGGAGAACCTGAGCCCTAGGACCATACGTCACGGCAAACCGGGCATGATCACTCCTTGCTGTCCCCAGTCCACATGGCCTTGCTGCTGTTCCAGTTTCAACTGTTCTGCCTGCTGTTATGGAACCCCTACCTGTTCAACTCTTAATGATCGGCTATGAAAAGCCAACTGACTTTTATTCCTGATTATTATTTGACCATGCTTGTCATTTATGAACATTTTGAAAATCTTGGCTCTCTCTAATTCTCTCCTTCTCTCTTTCTTTCTCTCTCTCGGAGGACCGGAGCCCTAGGACCATACGTCAGGACTACCGGGCATGATGACTCCTTGCTGTCCCCAGTCCGCCTGGCCCTGCTGCTATTCCAGTTTCAACTGTTCTGCCTGCGGTTATGGAACCCCTACCTGTCCCAGACCTGCTGTTTTCAATTCTTAATGATCGGCTATGAAAAGCCAACTGACATTTATTCCTGATTATTATTTGACCATGCTTGTCATTTATGAACATTTTGAAAATCTTGGCGCTCTCTAATTCTCTCCTTCTCTCTCTCTTTCTCTCTCTCGGAGGACCTGAGCCCTGGGACCGTGCGTCGGGGCTGCCGGGCGTGATGGCTCCTTGCTGTCCCCAGTCCACCTGGCCTTGCTGCTATTCCAGTTTCAGCTGTTCTGCCTGCGGTTATGGAACCGCTACCTGTCCCGGACCTGCTATTTTCAACTCTTGATGATCGGCTATGAAAAGCCAACTGAAAATTATTCATGATTATTATTTGACCATGCTTGTCACTTATGAACATTTTGAACATCTTGGCATAGTTCTGTTATAATCTCCACCCAGCACAGCCAGAAGAGGACTGGCCACCCCTCATAGCCTGGTTCCTCTCTAGGTTTCTTCCTAGGCTTTGGCCTTTCTAGGGAGTTTTTCCTAGCCACCGTGCTTCTACACCTGCATTGCTTGCTGTTTGGGGTTTTAGGCTGGGTGTCTGTACAGCACTTCGAGATATTAGCTGATGTACGAAGGGCTATATAAAATAAACTTGATTTGATTTGATGCCTAGTACCCAGAATTTCTATTACCGTTTTACTCGGCCTGTATTTTTGGTCTTCATACCGTCAGTCTCAGTTTTATTCCCTTTTCTGTGTTAGGTCTGCTAGTTACTAGTATTTACTTGAATATTAGTCTAATGACAGTTTATATTTGTATTATTGCTGCTCTTTCATTTATTGTCTTCCTTATCTGTTCTAACGCTACTGATATTCTTGTTTCCTGCTTTATTTGTCTCTTTATTCTTTTAGCTTCCTGCGATATTCCTATTTATTCCTTGCTCCCTAGTTTTGTCTTATTGTACTATTCACTTCTCTACCGGTCATTTGTCCACAGTCTTGACTCTCTTATCCAAAATGTAGTTATTGTAAATGCGTGTGTTCGTTTTTCTCGTAGTGCAATTATTTCTCCTGCCTGTCACTGCCTTTTCATATCCAGTCTCATAAATCACCTTTTTATTCTTGTTTGTCTTATTTCGAAAACATTTGGCATCTTATAGCTCTCTATTCTTATTACTTCAATAGACATTCTTGCATCATTCACACGTTCCTCCTTTAGTGTGGGACTGGGTGCGTCCTCCCTACCAGGTCACACTCAAGTGACGGTCCGTGAGAGGTGCGCAACCCTTCCCCACCAAGGACAGAAAGTTTTCGCACTCACTCACTCACTTACTCACTCACTCACTTTCTTTCCTAAGCGACCTGCAAGTTCAGCCCTTTTCCGAAACACTTCCATGACACAGAAAAGCGGTATTATACAGGGTTTTTGCCTTTCTGAGCAGTCCCTTATTGATACACTTCCTCGGCACAGAAAAGCGGTATTATACAGGGTTTTTGCCTATCTGAGCAGTCCCTTATTGATACACTTCCTCGGCACAATAGGCGGTAACCATAGGTCTTTTTGCCTGTCTGAGCAATCTCCTATTGATACATTTCCTTGACACTATAGGGCGGTAACCACAGGTATTTAATTTAATTCGACCATGCAGATGGACAGTTGCCACTTCAAACTGGATCGAACAGAACAGTCAACAGGGCAGACAGACGACCTGAACGAGACTGAACAACCACTCCAGATGAGCGACTGAGCGAGCAGGATGAATTGAATGACCCGCCTGACTAGGACTGATTGAATAAGATGGATGGGTTGCGTTCGCGCACAAACTCAAAACAGGTCTAAACAAACAAGACCGGCCAAACTGAATCAGACAACACAATGCGAACTCAAACAGACTGAACAGACTGGTCAGAACCACCCGAAAAAGACAGGTGAATAACCCCACCCAACGGAACCATCCAAAACAGATGAAACACACATCTCCCCCCCTGCAGTAGTTACACAGATATTTATATTATACTTTCACTGTTGCAACCCTCAAAGCTTTTTCCTTTTTTTCCATTATTTTGCATGCATTTATTGAATTGAAAAGCTCCCAATATCTTTAGTTCGTTAAATTTGGAGAGACCCACTTGTCCTACAGCTGAGGCCGTGTCCTGGAGCGAACTACACAAAACTCTATACTATTTAAGCAAGAACTTTGTTTACCTTTTAAAGTGGCCACTTGTTTGTGTAGTTCATCCAAGACCGTCCACAACTGCAGATTTTCACCGTTTTCTGGTCCCTTTTTGCCACTCCTGGCTAGCTCGCCATTTATGTCGTAGAAATATTCGGCCAACAATATTTCTCAGATACCGGAACTTGTGAATTCAAATTGACTTTATTACAAACTAACAAGCTGAGCTGGTCCATGGATCAACTGCCAGTCTCACACCACTTCTTTTATACCGTTTCATGCTTATACAAAGTTTCATAGTCCCTCCACTTTATGCTAATAACCATATCCCTTCGGCTTTACTCCACCATTGTTTCCAAATCTAAGTTATTTCCTCTAGGCGGGGTTTCCCCTCCCATCTAGTTCCTTGGAAATCAATTATATTGGTGGTGCGCCTATACATTATTTCCAAAAAATAATAATTACAGATTACTATAGGCAATTATAAAATTGCTACATGCCATTATCGGACTATAATATTACTACGGGCCGTTATAGGATTAAGCACAGATAACTATAGGCAATTATAAGATTATTCCAAAAAGTACACTCAATCCCAGGATTACACATAATGCCTTTGCTTACTCCCTTTTCTGCTTTTTCTGCCTTTTAACAAGAAACACATTCTCTTAACAGAAAACACCCATAGTCCATGTGCACCTTCATCAGATGAACCATAACATGTCGGCTAAAGCGATTGAATTCACAAATGCATTTGAAAGTTTTTAATATTGTGATAGTAGAGTAAAATAATCCTAACATTTCCAAATAAAAATCTGATTGATTTTTACAAAGACCAGTCCCCATGCTATGTCATTCAGTGATATTTATTCCCATAGTAATTCGTTATGGATCCATTCATATATTTAAAGTCCCTAAACTCGGCAAGAATCTGTTGTCCTGCTGATAGTTGAAATAAACATCTACATTTAGAGTATTTTTATAATTATTTTATTGACAAAGCATAAAGATGTTGATTAAGAAATGCTTTACCCGACATTTTGCGGGTTGCATGATGTTTGAAATTAGAAATGTAAAACTTTAGAGTACTTAATGCATTGCAAAATGGGGAGATTTCTTTTCACACTTAACCCGATCTATCCTTTTGTGAAGGTTGAGTTTATTGTCCTGCTAATATCCCATCATGGAAACGTTGCTTGTACCCATAAGGTTTTAGGCCTGTAGTAGGTTATAATATTCCATGCTGGAGTTAGAATTTTGTCTGTCAGAAGTATAAAAATCAACCAGCCTTTAAATGCTTTATTATCCAAATGTTTATAGTGCATGTGGGCGACAGAGAGAATGCAATTGACTGTTTTTAAAATTAGGGCTTTCAGGAGGAACAGAAAATTGCGTGCCAATTCATAAACCATGTGCCATGGAATCGGTACATCACAAATCTCTTCCCAACTATTTTGCAATCTATATGGCACAGCTGTTATGGTTTTGCCTAGGTGTAGGCTGTGTGAACACTGTGTTTACGTAATGATTTTGTGGTTAACTCTGGTCTGCTCTATGCGGGCTCTATCCTATGCGGGGTGAGGAGCAGTCAGTCAACCATCCGGTTGGTGCGTTTTAGCCTTGAAGTGACAACTGCCCATGTGCATTATGCCTATAACTTGAGCTTATTAAGGACAAGGTTCCACGCTAAAATAGCCACAAAAGTAACAATGTAGGTCACTTACAGAACCCCTAAGCAGTTGACATTTCCCAAAAGTACAAATAAATGTTGTTTTAAAAGTACCATTTTGATTGTCCCTCAAATTTTTCTACTGCATCTGGACCTTGTTTCAGAACTCTACCCATAATGCAGTATTTGGTTCATATTTGCCATTTACTTCTGCTAGATCACATGTATCAATAAAAGCCCTATTTGTTTTTTTATATAAAATGTGATTTTTGTAAACACAAATCAATTATTATCAAGACATGGGTGTAATAAATTATGTTTATCTTGAACAAATAAATGAAACAAGGTTTTCATCAGCATTGAAGTTTATTGCTTTGAACAAATTGGAAGGACACATTTTACATACAGTATTTTGGAAATTATAAATGAGCCCCATTGAACACAAATTAAGGCCAGTCTACACACCACATGAGGGACAGAGTTTTACTGTGTGTGTGTTGCAAATTTATTTCTTGCACTTGATGCATGTGTACTGTGAATTCCTGTCCTTCTTGGGTCCATACACATTGCAGCACTTCTTGTTGCTACCAGCTGCAATCTTAGTTCAGGAATTTTACTAACATCTCACTCACAAATATAGTCAAAGTAGGCCAAGGTAGGAGAGTAAGACACACACACACACACACACACACACACACACACACACACACACACACACACACACACACACACACACACACACACACACACACACACACACACACACACACACACACACACACACACACACACACACACACACACACAGTCGCTCACACTTACTTCCAGGGGCACCAACATCCTCCTGACAATGGTTACAGAAGCTGGGGTCCTTGGGATGTTGCCTACTCTGGATTTGAGGTCTTACCAATGCCTTGCCCAGCTCCTCAAGAAAGAGCCATCTCCTCTGGCGCTTCCCTCTGTTCCAATCTGGGTTCAACGCTATCCAGATGACAAACGTGTTGTACGCCGAGATGTTGGAGAATATCACAACTGGCCAGCATAGGGTTCTACTTTTGCAGCTGTAGCCAGTCACCAGCTTGTCTAAATGGTCCATCCCTCCTGTTGTGGCATTGTAACCATTCTGATTTCTGTTTTATGTTCTTGGCCACAGATTCTCCCATCCGTATGCAGCGCACTCATGAGTACCACATTTTGACTTTCTTTGGCACGCAGAACATTAGGGATGTGTCGGCCGTGAACACAAACGTAGAGAAATTGAGCCTGTTCGTGTATTCAACAGCTGAGGTGGGAGCTCTGGCCTGTTTTTTCGTACTGTTCCTACCATCGTCAGATTCCTCTTAAGGGGAGCTCCTGTCCCTGTAAAAAAGTTACATCCGAACAACCCGCATCCCTTGGTTCTTCTCAGGGGCTCCTCCATCTGGCTTCCCTGTGTACACTTGCAAGTTCCACACATATGATGAAGCAGCATCACAGGCAGCCCAGATCTTGATTCAATGTTTTGCCGGTTTAGACATTATGTACTGCCTGAAAGTTGGGCCCAGGGTTGTAAAACAGGGGAAGACGGTCCACCCACTTGTCCCACACTGACCTCATTGCAGCTAGCTTGTCCCTCTGCCGCTGAGCTGGTCTGGTGTCTCGGTTATGGAAGCGGATAATCCTGGAAATAATGTTGAAGTTCCAGAGACATTGTTGCACAAAAAAGTTATCTGCCAGTTTCTGCATCCAACAGTGATTTTGTGGATTCCCCATTGGATCTGAAAACACCAGCAAGAATAAGAATCCCAAAGTATGCATGTAAATGAGTTTGGTTCATCTCCTTTCATCTCTCTCCAAAAACACACCTTCCCTCCAAATTAGTGCAGTGGAGAATGATTTTCTGGTTGGTTCAAAATAAGACTTTGTCCTGCACATAAGTAACCGCCATCCGTGTCGGCCCTGGTTGCATCCTTACCCCGCAGCGATGCGGGGTGGCTTATTCCTTGGGCAAGAAGACCATTACATTTAAAAAAAAAATGTACATCCATATTTCTCCTCCTGCAGGCTGCTGATGAGTTGGTTGCTGATGGGCTGGTCTTGGGACTGGCTGCTGACGGGCTGGTCCTGGGGCTGGCTGAGGGTCAATCTCATCCTCTTCTTCCAACGCACTGTCAGACTACGAATTGACAGAGACATGTTCCTCATATTCTGAAAATTCTTAATCTTCCAAAGTGGAAGACGCGACTTGGATGGATACTTGACAGATAAAGGGGATATACCTTCCAAGTTACAGTATTTCATCCATACAGTTTTTAATGACATCACAAAATGAAAAAGAATATGACATTCGTTTTTTTCTATAGCTCCCCACTGACCATTCCCCATGTTCTTCTGTTAGAAATTGTCAATGTGTGGGTATAGCTGGTGCATTGGAAGTCAGGCGCAGGAGAGCAGAGATGATTGGACAAGGCACTTTACTGGGGCAATATGAGATTAGAACGCAACCGCATCACAAAAAACAATTGCCCTCAGAACAAGTGAGGCAGCACATAGTACCAAAGTACAAAGTACAGGCTGTCAACAAGCACGGGTGTAAAATATAACCTGGCGCAAACCAGCTGGAAGACTGCCAACCTGACAATAAACAATTACACACACAGGCATGAGGGGAACAGAGGGTTAAATACATGACAAGTAATGAGGGCAATGTAAACCAGGTGTGTGGGAAAACAAGACAAAACAAATGGAAAATGAAAGGTGGATCGGCGATGGCTAGAAGACCGGTGACGTCGACCGCCGAACGCCGCCCAAACAAGGAGAGGAACCGACTTCGGCGGAAGTCGTGACAGAAATATTGTTCTAGTTTTCACTTTTTGGACATTAGAGTTTTAGCGGGAACAGTCTTAGAAACAAACATTCCTTTGATTGATTATAAAGAGGGAGAAAGAGAGTCTTCTACATAAATTTACGACCGGGTGTGGAGGTGTCAAAACCCCCACACCAGTTCCCTCCTCCCCTCTGCGGGTGAGAGAAGGTTTGGTTATTGTCAGCCATTGCCAAGCTGATCTGTCCCATTGTGAACCTCACAGGACAGTCATGACAAGTACCAGTCAAACGTTTGGGCACATCTATTCATGCAAGGGTTTTTCTTTATTTTTACTATTGTCTACATTGTAGAATAAAAGTGAAGACGTTAAAACTATGAACTTACACAAATGGAATCATGTAGTAACCAAAATAGCTGGGTGGTGTGTTTACGGACATATTTAATCTCTCCCTATCCCAGTCTGCTGTCCCCACATGCTTCAAGATGTCCACCATTGTTCCTGTATCCAAGAATGCTAAGGTGTATAATGATTTGCTTATGTTGCCTGCAAACCGAGAAATTCTGTCCACTGTGTTAAGGTAAACTAGGTTGGTGAAGTACGCTATTGTTAGAAATGTATATATCGTCATAATGAACTTTTTCTGTGAAAATATTTACTTCTGCATTCAATTGGTACAGTACTGAAACACATGGAATAAAGCAACCATGTGTATGTCACTAGCAAACACAGTCACAGCCGTAGGGATGGTGCCAGTTTTCCTCCAGATGTGACACTTGGCATTCAGGCCAAAGAGTTTAATCTTGGTTTCATCAGACCAGCGAATCTTGCTTCTCATGGTCAGAGTCTTTAGGTGCCTTTTGGCAAACGTCAAGCGGGCTGTCACATGCCTTTTACTGTGGAGTGGCTTCCGTCTGGCCACTCTGCCATAAAGGTCTGATTGTTGGAGCGCTGCAGAGATGATTGTCCTTCTGGAAGGTTTTCCAATCTCCACAGAGGAACTCTAGAGCTCTGTCAGAGTGACCATTGGGTTCTTGTCACCTCCCTGACCAAGGCCTTTCTCCCCCGATTGCTCATATCTCCTGGGCAGCCAGCTCTAGGAAGAGTCTTGGTGGTTTGAAACTTCTTCCATTTAAGAATGATGGAGGCCACTGTGCTCTTGGGGACCTTCAATGGTGCAGAAATGTTTTGGTACCTTACCCTAGATCTGTTCCTCCAACAATCCTGTCTCAGTGCTCTACGGACAATTCCTTCGACCATAGCTTGGTTTTTGCTCTGGCATGCACTGTCAACATGTGGGACCTTATATAGACAGGTGTGTGCCTTTCCAAATCATGTCAAATCAATTGAATATACCACAGGTGGACTCCAATCAAGTTGTAGAAACATCTCAAGGATGATCAATGGAAACAGGATGCACTGGAGCTTAATTTGGAGTCGAATAGCAAAGGGTCTGAATACTTATGTAAATAAGATATTTCTGTTTTTTATTATTTTTATTTGCAAAAAAACTGTTTCACTTTGTCGTAATGGGGTATTGTGTGTAGATCAAGGACTTTTTATTTAATCAAAACGTGGGAAAAGGGAAGGGGTCTGAATACTTTCCGAATGCACTATATAGCGCAAGTGAACTGCAAACCTGGTTTAAAAAAACAAATAATGCAATACCTCACGGCACAATGCTTCTCCCCCATTTGACCTACTTGGTGTTTGTATGTACTGACATATATAGTATGTGTAGCTGATAGATGCACACACACACTACATCTTAAATGTATGTAAATTGTAAAGTCTTTGGTCTGTAATGTCTTTTTCGTTGTATGTCGGATCCCAGCAAGAATAGCTGTCGCCATTGGCGTCGTCTAATGGGAATCCTAATAAATCAAAATGAAATAAAATTGTTCACACCTTCTTAAGCTTTAGCCACACCCATCTTTTTAATGATTCACGTGAGGCCATGTGCTAAACAGAGTGAGCACGGTTTAGTGTACTAAACAACCATAGATTTCCAAGACTAAAGGCTGGTTTATACAATGTCTATCGACATGTCTGTAGATAGTTGTCACAGTGACATCATGAACATTCTATTGTCGTCCGACATCAAACTTGTGGTTATGAAAAAGTATAAACTTAAAAACGACAGGCTGCATGACATCAGCAGCCTGGTGGTCCACAATAGCAGAATTTTTTTAATTGGACACTGTCTCGTTGGCCTAACGTTATATCCTAATTTGACTTTGGTGCAGATCATGTTGTTCTTCACATTAACGTCTCTGGTAAACACACACTATATCAAATAAAATGAAAGTTTAATTGTCACACAAGATACAGAAGGTGTAAATGCTACAGTGAAATGGTTACCTGCATAGCAGAGTTTTTGTTTAGCTAGCTAGCTAAACAATGAACCATAATCCCAACTCATAATGTTACTACACTTCATGAATTCGCAAGTAACTAACCAACTAGGTTCAATGTTAGCTAGCTAACATTAGCCTTTAACTAGCAATGCAAATGGCTCTGAGATATGAATTTTACTACACAGATCATACATGTAACATTAGCTAGCGAGCCAGCCAGCTAACATTAGCTAGCTAGCTAACCGTACACTTTAACTCGCAATGAAAATGACTTTCTGACAAAATTTAGAAATGTATCATATCTGAATGTGGCTAGCTAGATTCTATTACCTGAATACATGGATGAACGCTTCTCAATCTCTGTCAAAGATTCCATGGTTGCCTTAGTTGGAAGATGTAATCCAGAGACAGGTGTTTTATACAACAGCCTTCTGTGTTTTCTCTTTTCGACTCCGCATATTTGCAATCAAATGCCAGAATTTTCTCCATCTCCTTGGCTTCCATACTCTGCTTCCACCAGATATTCCACTGATTTCAAAACTCGGTCCTCCAGAAAGTGGAGAGCACTTTTATAGTATATATATTTTTTAAAGCAGAGTTAGTCCTTTCTAACTACACATACTGAGCAGCTCATGTTATAGACAGAAGGGCGCCACATGGCAGACCAATCCCAACTCATCTCTCGGCATGTCCAGCCCATCCATTAACTCAGCTCATGACTAGCGGGAAGGATCCTGTATTTTTACGTGGCAAAACCAACTAGGCTTGTAATTTAACAATTGTATTCGTATTTACAGATGGCATACAAATTTGTTTTTAACAACCGTTCCACAGGTGCATGTTCATTAATTGTTTATGGTTTATTGAACATGCATGGGAAACAGTGTTTAAACCCATTGCAATGAAGATCTGTGAAGTTATTTAGATTTTTATGAATTATCTTTGAAAGACAGGGTCCTGGAAAAATGGCCGTTTCTTTTTTTGCTGAGTTTATTACTCCTAATCGAATCCAGCTAGAGTTAGGACAGCCAACAACTGGAAAATGGAATCAACTGCAATCTGCAGTTAAAATGACTTATTCTTCGATGAGGTTTAACGGCTGTTTGCATCAAATAAATTGTGCATTACTGCCACCTACTAGACTGGAGTATAACTCACTTATTCTTTGCTTGAGAAAAGATCAATAAAAAATAAATAAATCAACAAATACCTGACCATCTACCAGGCCTGTGCAAATCCAGTCCTCGGGGGCCTGATTAGTGTCACACTTTTGCCCCAGCCCCAGCTTGCACACCTGACTCCAATAATCAACTAATCATGATCTTCAGTTAAAAATGCAATTAGTTTAAATCAGGTATATTTGCTAGGGATTGGGGAAAAGTGTGACACCAATCAGGCCCCCAAGAACTGGAATTGCCCAGGCCTGGTTAGATGGTAGGGAATTTATTTATTTTATTGCATGTCTTACTCATGTCGGCCATGGAGAACGAGAGCCCATTGTCCTTGGGAGCGGGCCACGTCGGTGGCACTGTGTTATCCTCAAAGTGGGCGAAGAAGGTGTTTAGCTTGTCCGGGACCAAAGACGTCGGTGTCCGCGATGTGGCTGGTTTTCCAGCCCTTTGTAATCTGTGATTGTTTGTAGACCCTGCCACATACATCTCGTGTCTGAGCCGTTGAATTGCAAATTCACTTGGTCTCTGTACTGACGTTTTGCCAGTTTGATTGCCTTACGGAGGGAATAACTACACTGCCTCAGTGCTAACAGTATAACTCTGGTTCATAGGCTCGTGATTACTGCATACAATAGCTGTAGGATCAATAGAGGTTTTCAGGGCAATTAGGGGGACCTAAATTAATATGTTACCTACATTGTGTCTACCAACGCCCCTAGGATAATGTACATTTGATGCAGCATTATGACGACCCATTGTCACAATGGTATGGATTGACTGAGCTAGTCTTGTGTCATTGATAAGTCATTGTTTCAACACAGCCTTGAAATGTGTGGACAGAGTCCAGGAGCCAATATGATTTGATATTGATAGCCAGTCTAACACATGCCAATGGAAAAGAGCATAATTCAGAATTTTAAGAAGTCTTCATATTGTTTGACGAACTGGGGACATAAATGTCAGGTCATAACCATCAGCTATAAGACACTGATTCTTTCTCTAGCAGCAATTTAGTTAGTGAATGTTACAGTTACAAATAGCAGCAAGCTAGAAATTGCACAAAATATTTTTTTCAAAGAAATGAAAAGTAGACAATGAATGTCGGTTGTTTCAGCAAGTGGACATCGAAATATTTATTTATTGAGGTATCAGGGAAAGCTGTGTGCTTAGTGTTCAAAGAGAGCATTGCTGTCTTGAAAGACTACAACTTGTCTTGACATTTCCAGACGAAGCATGCAGAGAAATATAGGAATATGTCTTCTGAGCAGAGATCAAGTGCATCGAAAGAGTTGCTTTCTCAGTTGCAAAAGCACCGAAGACTTTTCACAAATCTGCAATCAGCAAAATTGCTAAACATAGCGAGCCATTCGCTGAGGGTGAAATCATTAAAGCATGTTTAATTGACTCTGCAGCAATACTTTACCCCGACAAGAAAGAACTGTTTGAAAATGTTTCCTTGTCAAGACGAACAGTGACACAGCGTGTTGAGAACACCGCAGAGAATATGGAACAACAGTTGAAAGACAAGGTAAAGGATTTCACCTATTTCTCCTGGAAAAAATGTCAGTTCCCTATCAGATGGCCAGCGGGAAAAGTACAGATCACAGCTGCGTGCTTTGAACTGTGAGTTCTCTCATCGTTTGGAGGATTTCAAAGTGTTGGAAAATGACATGCTGTTGGTTTCCTCTCCTTTCACGTTCAATATGGATAACGCTCCCACTGACCTGCAACACTGAAGCATGCACGAGACCACCAGCTGTTCTGGACGACTGTGTGATAATGCTCTCGGTAGCTGATGTGAGCAAGACATTTAAACAGGCCGCAGGGCCAGATGGATTACCAGGACGTGTATTCAAAGCATGCATGGACCAACTGGCAAGTGTCTTCACTGACATTTTCAACCTCTCCCTGTCCGAGTCTGTAATACCTACATGTTTCAAGCAGACCACCATAGTCCCTGTGCCCAAGGAAGCGAAGGTAACCTGCCTAAATGATTACCGCTCCGTAGCACTCACGTAGGTCGCCATAAAGTGCTTTGAAAGGGAGGTCATGGCTCACATTTACATTTACATTTACATTTAAGTCATTTAGCAGACGCTCTTATCCAGAGCGACTTACAAATTGGTGCATTCACCTTATGACATCCAGTGGAACAGCCACTTTACAATAGTGCATCTAAATCTTTTAAGGGTGGGGGGGGGGGGGTGAGAAGGATTACTTTATCCTATCCTAGGTATTCCTTAAAGAGGTGGGGTTTCAGGTGTCTCCGGAAGGTGGTGATTGACTCCGCTGTCCTGGCGTCGTGAGGGAGTTTGTTCCACCATTGGGGGGCCAGAGCAGCGAACAGTTTTGACTGGGCTGAGCGGGAACTGTACTTCCTCAGTGGTAGGGAGGCGAGCAGGCCAGAGGTGGATGAACGCAGTGCCCTTGTTTGGGTGTAGGGCCTGATCAGAGCCTGGAGGTACTGAGGTGCCGTTCCCCTCACAGCTCCGTAGGCAAGCACCATGGTCTTGTAGCGGATGCGAGCTTCAACTGGAAGCCAGTGGAGAGAGCGGAGGAGCGGGGTGACGTGAGAGAACTTGGGAAGGTTGAACACCAGACGGGCTGCGGCGTTCTGGATGAGTTGTAGGGGTTTAATGGCACAGGCAGGGAGCCCAGCCAACAGCGAGTTGCAGTAATCCAGACGGGAGATGACAAGTGCCTGGATTAGGACCTGCGCCGCTTCCTGTGTGAGGCAGGGTCGTACTCTGCGGATGTTGTAGAGCATGAACCTACAGGAACGGGCCACCGCCTTGATGTTAGTTGAGAACGACAGGGTGTTGTCCAGGATCACGCCAAGGTTCTTAGCGCTCTGGGAGGAGGACACAATGGAGTTGTCAACCGTGATGGCGAGATCATGGAACGGGCAGTCCTTCCCCGGGAGGAAGAGCAGCTCCGTCTTGCCGAGGTTCAGCTTGAGGTGGTGATCCGTCATCCACACTGATATGTCTGCCAGACATGCAGAGATGCGATTCGCCACCTGGTCATCAGAAGGGGGAAAGGAGAAGATTAATTGTGTGTCGTCTGCATAGCAATGATAGGAGAGACCATGTGAGGTTATGACAGAGCCAAGTGACTTGGTGTATAGCGAGAATAGGAGAGGGCCTAGAACAGAGCCCTGGGGGACACCAGTGGTGAGAGCACGTGGTGAGGAGACAGATTCTCGCCACGCCACCTGGTAGGAGCGACCTGTCAGGTAGGACGCAATCCAAGCGTGGGCCGCGCCGGAGATGCCCAACTCGGAGAGGGTGGAGAGGAGGATCTGATGGTTCACAGTATCGAAGGCAGCCGATAGGTCTAGAAGGATGAGAGCAGAGGAGAGAGAGTTAGCTTTAGCAGTGCGGAGCGCCTCCGTGATACAGAGAAGAGCAGTCTCAGTTGAATGACTAGTCTTGAAACCTGACTGATTTGGATCAAGAAGGTCATTCTGAGAGAGATAGCGGGAGAGCTGGCCAAGGACGGCACGTTCAAGAGTTTTGGAGAGAAAAGAAAGAAGGGATACTGGTCTGTAGTTGTTGACATCGGAGGGATCGAGTGTAGGTTTTTTCAGAAGGGGTGCAACTCTCGCTCTCTTGAAGACGGAAGGGACGTAGCCAGCGGTCAGGGATGAGTTGATGAGCGAGGTAAGGGAGAAGGTCTCCGGAAATGGTCTGGAGAAGAGAGGAGGGGATAGGGTCAAGCGGGCAGGTTGTTGGGCGGCCGGCCGTCATAAGACGCGAGATTTCATCTGGAGAGAGAGGGGAGAAAGAGGTCAGAGCACAGGGTAGGGCAGTGTGAGCAGAACCAGCGGTGTCGTTTGACTTAGCAAACGAGGATCGGATGTCGTCGACCTTCTTTTCAAAATGGTTGACGAAGTCATCTGCAGAGAGGGAGGAGGGGGGGGAGGGGGAGGAGGATTCAGGAGGGAGGAGAAGGTGGCAAAGAGCTTCCTAGGGTTAGAGGCAGATGCTTGGAATTTAGAGTGGTAGAAAGTGGCTTTAGCAGCAGAGACAGAAGAGGAAAATGTAGAGAGGAGGGAGTGAAAGGATGCCAGGTCCGCAGGGAGGCGAGTTTTCCCTCATTTCCGCTCGGCTGCCCGGAGCCCTGTTCTGTGAGCTCGCAATGAGTCGTCGAGCCACGGAGCGGGAGGGGAGGACCGAGCCGGCCTGGAGGATAGGGGACATAGAGAGTCAAAGGATGCAGAAAGGGAGGAGAGGAGGGTTGAGGAGGCAGAATCAGGAGATAGGTTGGAGAAGGTTTGAGCAGAGGGAAGAGATGATAGGATGGAAGAGGAGAGAGTAGCGGGGGAGAGAGAGCGAAGGTTGGGACGGCGCGATACCATCCGAGTAGGGGCAGTGTGGGAAGTGTTGGATGAGAGCGAGAGGGAAAAGGACACAAGGTAGTGGTCGGAGACTTGGAGGGGAGTTGCAATGAGGTTAGTGGAAGAACAGCATCTAGTAAAGATGAGGTCGAGCGTATTGCCTGCCTTGTGAGTAGGGGGGGAAGGTGAGAGGGTGAGGTCAAAAGAGGAGAGGAGTGGAAAGAAGGAGGCAGAGAGGAATGAGTCAAAGGTAGACGTGGGGAGGTTAAAGTCGCCCAGAACTGTGAGAGGTGAGCCGTCCTCAGGAAAGGAGCTTATCAAGGCATCAAGCTCATTGATGAACTCTCCGAGGGAACCTGGAGGGCGATAAATGATAAGGATGTTAAGCTTGAAAGGGCTGGTAACTGTGACAGCATGGAATTCAAAGGAGGCGATAGACAGATGGGTAAGGGGAGAAAGAGAGAATGACCACTTGGGAGAGATGAGGATCCCGGTGCCACCACCCCGCTGACCAGAAGCTCTCGGGGTGTGCGAGAACACGTGGGCGGACGAAGAGAGAGCAGTAGGAGTAGCAGTGTTATCTGTGGTGATCCATGTTTCCGTCAGTGCCAAGAAGTCGAGGGACTGGAGGGAGGCATAGGCTGAGATGAACTCTGCCTTGTTGGCCGCAGATCGGCAGTTCCAGAGGCTACCGGAGACCTGGAACTCCACGTGGGTCGTGCGCGCTGGGACCACCAGATTAGGGTGGCCGCGGCCACGCGGTGTGGAGCGTTTGTATGGTCTGTGCAGAGAGGAGAGAACAGGGATAGACAGACACATAGTTGACAGGCTACAGAAGAGGCTACGCTAATGCAAAGGAGATTGGAATGACAAGTGGACTACACGTCTCGAATGTTCCGAAAGTTAAGCTTACGTAGCAAGAATCTTATTGACTAAAATGATTAAAATGATACAGTACTGCTGAAGTAGGCTAGCTGGCAGTGGCTGCGTTGTTGACTTTGTAGGCTAGCTGGCAGTGGCTGCGTTGTTGACACTACACTAATCAAGTCGTTCCGTTGAGTGTAATAGTTTCTACAGTGCTGCTATTCGGGGGCTAGCTGGCTAGCTAGCAGTGTTGATTACGTTACGTTGCGTTAAAAGAACGACAATAGCTGGCTAGCTAACCTAGAAAATCGCTCTAGACTAAACAATTATCTTTGATACAAAGACGGCTATGTAGCTAGCTATGTAGCTAGCTACGATCAAACAAATAAAACCGTTGTACTGTAATGAAATGAAATGAAAATGTGATACTACCTGTGGAGCGAAGCGGAATGCGACCGGGTTGTTGAGTGCGGAAGTTCTATTCGGTAGACGTTGGCTAGCTGTTGGCTAGCTAGCAGTGTCTCCTACGTTAAGGACGACAGATAGCTGGCTAGCTAACCTCGGTAAATTAAGATAATCACTCTAAAACTACACACTCTAAACTACACAATTATCTTGGATACGAAGACCGCAAAGACAACTATGTAGCTAGCTAACACTACACTAATCAAGTCGTTCAGTTGAGTGTAATAGTTTCTACAGTGCTGCTATTCGGTAGACGGTGGACGTTTGCTAGCTGGCTAGCTGCTGGGCAGATAGCAATGTAGACTACGTTAGGACGACGAAATACGATAATTACGCAATTATCTTTGATACAAAGACGGCTATGTAGCTAGCTAAGAAGAAATTGCTAAGATTAGACAAATCAAACCGTTGTACTATAATGAAATGTAATGAAAAGTTATACTACCTGCGGACCGAAGTGCGAATGCGACCGCTCGCTCCAACCCGGAAGTGACTTTTCAACAGCATCCTCCCGGATACCCTAAACCCACTCCAATTCGCAGACCGCCCCAACAGATCCACAAGTGACGCAATCTCAATCGCACTCCACACTGCCCTTTCCCACCTGGACAAAAGGAACACCTATGTTAAGAATGCTGTTCATTGACGACAGCTCAGCGTTCAACACCATAGTGCCCAAGAAGCTCATCATTATTTTTTTTTTATTTTTTTTATGTAACCTTTATTTAACAAGGCAAGTCAGTAAAGAACAAATTGTTATTTACAATGACGGCCTACCCTGGCCAAACCCGGACGACACTGGGCCAATTGTGCGCAGCCCTATGGAACTCCCAATCACAGCCGGATGTGATGCAGCCTAGATCACTAAGCTAAGGACCCTGGGACTAAACACCTCCATCTGCAACTGGATCCTGGACTTCCATAGGCAACTGGATCCTCGCCCCCAGGTGGTAAAGGTAGGCAACAATATGGCTGCCACGCTGATCCTCAATACTGGGGCCTTTCAGAAGTGTGTACTTTGTCCCCTCCTGTACACCCTCCTGTACCCTCTGTTCACCCACGACTGCATGGCCGAACACGACTCCAACACCATCATTAAATTGGATGACGACACAACAGTGGTAGGCCTATAGAGAGGAGGTCAGAGACCTGGCAGTGTGGTGCCAGGACAACAACCTCTCCCTCAATGTGAGCAAGACAAAGGAGCTGATCATGGACAACAGGAAAAGGCGTGCCTAACAGGCCCTCATTAACATCGACAACACCTTTTCCCCCTCAGGAGACTGAAAAGATTTGGCATTGGTCCCCAGATCCTCAAACAGTTATACGGCTGCACCATTGAGAGTATCCTGAATGGTTGCATCACCGTCTGGTATGGCAACTGCTCGGCATCTGACTGTAAGGCGTTCCAGAGGGTAGTGCGTACGGCCCAGTACATCACTGGGGCCAGGCTTCCTGCCATCCAGGACCTATATAATAGGCGGTGTCAGAGGAAAGCCCCATATATGATGTGATGTGTAAATTCATATCATTTGTCAAACCAGCATAATTCTGACTAGCAGGTAGGGTGGCAAAGTTCTGGAAAGTTTTTCAGAAATCCCAGTCTTAAGATTCCTCGAACCGGGCAAGGAATTCAGAATCATTCAACTAGGATTTCTGGAAATGTAGGGAAAGTTACTGGAAATTTGCAATCTAGGAACTCAATTGTTGGTCACAGGACTGAAAAGGAAAAATGTCAACAACCAGTCACTGTCACGATCGTCTTGCGGTGAGAGATTGGACCAAGGCGCAGCGTGTGAAACATACATCTTCTTTTATTTAGAAGAGAGAAACCACGAAACGAACACTATACACAAACTAACAACATAACAAACTGACGACCGTGAAGCTAAATATACAAATAGTGCTGACACAAACACTACACATAGACAATTACCCACAAACGCATGATGCCTATGGCTGCCTTAAATATGGCTCCCAATCAGAGACAAATGAAAGACATCTGTGTCTGATTGAGAACCACTCAGGCAACCATAGACATACCTAGAAACATTCACTCAACACAAACCCATACACTAAACCCAACATCCCCTTTACCATATAACCACCCAAAACGAGACAAAACACAAACATTCCCCATGTCACACCCTGACGTAACTAAAATAATAAAGAAAACAAAGAATACTAAGGCCAGGGCGTGACAGTACCCCCCCCCCAAAAGGTGCGGACTCCGGCCGCAAAACCTGACACAGAAAGGGAGGGTCCGGGGTGGGCCTTAATATGGCGGCGGCTCGGGTGCGGGACGTGGCCCCCACTCCACCATTGTCAATATCCGCTTCGGTGTCTCTGGTAGATCCTGGCTGACTGGCGGATTCAGCAGATCCTGGTTGACTGGCGGCTCTGGCTGCTCAGGGCTGGCAGTAGGCTCTGGCTGCTCATGGCTGGCGGGCGACTCTGGCTGCTCATGGCTGGCGGGCGACTCTGGCTGCTCATGGCTGGCGGGCGACTCTGGCTGCTCATGGCTGGCGGGCGACTCTGGCTGCTCATGGCTGGCGGGCGACTCTGGCTGCTCATGGCTGGCGGGCGACTCTGGCTGCTCATGGCTGGCGGGCGACTCTGGCTGCTCATGGCTGGCGGGCGACTCTGGCTGCTCATGGCTGGCGGGCGACTCTGGCTGCTCATGGCTGGCGGGCGACTATGGCTGCTCATGGCTGGCGGGCGGCTCTGGCTGCTCATGGCTGGCGGGCGGCTCTGGCTGATCCTGTCTGGCGGGCGGCTCGGGCTGATCCTGTCTGGCGGACGGCTCGGGCTGATCCTGTCTGGCGGACGGCTCGGGCTGATCCTGTCTGGCGGACGGCTCTAGCGGCTCGGGACAGACGGGCAGCTCAGACGGTGCTTGGCAGACGGGCAGCTCAGACGGTGCTTGGCAGACGGGCAGCTCAGACGGTGCTTGGCAGACGGGCAGCTCAGACGGTGCTTGGCAGACGGGCAGCTCAGACGGTGCTTGGCAGACGGGCAGCTCAGACGGTGCTTGGCAGACGGGCAGCTCTGACGGTGCTTGGCAGACGGGCAGCTCTGACGGTGCTTGGCAGACGGGCAGCTCTGACGGTGCTTGGCAGACGGGCAGCTCTGACGGTGCTTGGCAGACTGGCAGCTCTGACGGTGCTTGGCAGACTGGCAGCTCTGGCCGGCTGAGGCACACTGTATGCCTGGTGCCGGAACTGGAGGTACCGGGCTAAGGACACGCACCTTCAGGCTAGTGCGGGGAGAAGGAACAGGGCATACTGGACCCTGGAGACGCACATTAGGCCTAGTGCGTGGTGCCGGTACTGGTGGTACCGGGCTGGGGACACGCATCCCAGGGCTAGTGCGGGGAGCAGCAACAGGACGCACAGGACTCTGGGGACACACAGGAGGCTTGGTGCGTGGTGTAGGCACTGGTGGTAATGGGCTGGAGACACGCACCATAGGGCTAGTGCGTGGAGGAGGAACAGGGCTCTGGAGACGCACAGGAAGCCTGGTGCGTGGTGTAGGCACTGGTGGTACTGGGCTGGGGCGGGGAGGTGGCGCCGGAAATACCGGACCGTGCAGGCGTACTGGCTCCCTTGAGCACTGAGCCTGCCCAACCTTACCTGGTTGTATGCTCCCCGTCGCCCGACCAGTGCGGGGAGGTGGAACAACCCGCACCGGGTTATGTAGGCGAACCGGGGACACCATGCGTAAGGCTGGTGCCATGTAAGCCGGCCCGAGGAGACGCACTGGTGACCAGATGCGTTGGGCCGGCTTCATGACATCCGGCTCAATCCTCAATCTAGCCCTGCCAGTGCGGGGAGGTGGAATAACCCGCACCGGGCTATGAACATGTACAGGAGACACCATGCGCTCTACTGCGTAACACGGTGTCTGCCCGTACTCTCGCTCTCCACGGTAAGTACAGGGAGTAGGCGCAGGTCTCCTACCTGACTTCGCCACACTCCCTTTTAGCCCCCCTCCCCCAAAAAATTTGGGCTGACTCACAGGCTTCCTACCGCGTCTTCGTGCTGCCTCCATTCGCCGGTATCCCTCCTCGCACTGCGCCAGAGAATCCCAGGCGGGCTCCGGCACTCGCCCTGGGTCGATCGCCCACCTGTCGATCTCCTCCCACGTAGTGTAGCCCAGATCCTGCTCCCATTGCCATAAATCCTGTGTGTATCGCTCCTGTTGCCGCTTGACACGCTGCTTGGTCCCGCGTTGGTGGGTAATTCTGTCACGATCGTCTTGCGGTGAGAGATTGGACCAAGGCGCAGCGTGTGAAACATACATCTTCTTTTATTTAGAAGAGAGAAACCACGAAACGAACACTATACACAAACTAACAAAATAACAAACTGACGACCGTGAAGCTATATAGACAAATAGTGCTGACACAAACACTACACATAGACAATTACCCACAAACGCATGATGCCTATGGCTGCCTTAAATATGGCTCCCAATCAGAGACAAATGAAAGACATCTGTGTCTGATTGAGAACCACTCAGGCAACCATAGACATACCTAGAAACATTCACTCAACACAAACCCATACACTAAACCCAACACCCCCTTTACCATATAACCACCCAAAACGAGACAAAACACAAACATTCCCCATGTCACACCCTGACCTAACTAAAATAATAAAGAAAACAAAGAATACTAAGGCCAGGGCGTGACAGTACCCCCCCCCCCCCAAAAAGGTGCGGACTCCGGCCGCAAAACCTGACACAGAAAGGGAGGGTCCGGGGTGGGCCTTAATATGGCGGCGGCTCGGGTGCGGGACGTGGCCCCCACTCCACCATTGTCAATATCCGCTCCGGTGTTTCTGGTAGATCCTGGCTGACTGGCAGATTCAGCAGATCCTGGTTGACTGGCGGCTCTGGCTGCTCATGGCTGGCGGTAGGCTCTGGCTGCTCATGGCTGGCGGGCGACTGGCTGCTCATGGCTGGCGGGCGACTCTGGCTGCTCATGGCTGGCGGGCGACTCTGGCTGCTCATGGCTGGCGGGCGACTCTGGCTGCTCATGGCTGGCGGGCGACTCTGGCTGCTCATGGCTGGCGGGCGACTCTGGCTGCTCATGGCTGGCGGGCGACTCTGGCTGGCGGGCGACTCTGGCTGCTCATGGCTGGCGGGCGACTCTGGCTGCTCATGGCTGGCGGGCGACTCTGGCTGCTCATGGCTGGCGGGCGACTCTGGCTGCTCATGGCTGGCGGGCGACTCTGGCTGCTCATGGCTGGCGGGCGACTCTGGCTGCTCATGGCTGGCGGGCGACTCTGGCTGCTCATGGCTGGCGGGCGACTCTGGCTGCTCATGGCTGGCGGGCGACTCTGGCTGCTCATGGCTGGCGGGCGACTCTGGCTGCTCATGGCTGGCGGGCGACTCTGGCTGCTCATGGCTGGCGGGCGACTCTGGCTGCTCATGGCTGGCGGGCGACTATGGCTGCTCATGGCTGGCGGGCGGCTCGGGCTGATCCTGTCTGGCGGGCGGCTCGGGCTGATCCTGTCTGGCGGACGGCTCGGGCTGATCCTGTCTGGCGGACGGCTCGGGCTGATCCTGTCTGGCGGACGGCTCGGGCTGATCCTGTCTGGCGGACGGCTCGGGCTGATCCTGTCTGGCGGACGGCTCTAGCGGCTCGAGACAGACGGGCAGCTCTGACGGTGCTTGGCAGACGGGCAGCTCTGACGGTGCTTGGCAGACGGGCAGCTCTGACGGTGCTTGGCAGACGGGCAGCTCTGACGGTGCTTGGCAGACTGGGAGCTCTGGCCGGCTGAGGCACACTGTATGCCTGGTGCGTGGTGCCGGAACTGGAGGTACCGGGCTAAGGACACGCACCTTCAGGCTAGTGCGGGGAGAAGGAACAGGGCATACTGGACCCTGGAGACGCACATTAGGCCTAGTGCGTGGTGCCGGCACTGGTGGTACCGGGCTGGGGACACGCATCTCAGGGCTAGTGCGGGGAGAAGGAACAGGGCATACTGGACCCTGGAGACGCACATTAGGCCTAGTGCGTGGTGCCGGTACTGGTGGTACCGGGCTGGGGACACGCATCTCAGGGCTAGTGCGGGGAGCAGCAACAGGACGCACAGGACTCTGGGGACACACAGGAGGCTTGGTGCGTGGTGTAGGCACTGGTGGTAATGGGCTGGAGACACGCACCATAGGGCTAGTGCGTGGAGGAGGAACAGGGCTCTGGAGACGCACAGGAAGCCTGGTGCGTGGTGTAGGCACTGGTGGTACTGGGCTGGGGCGGGGAGGTGGCGCCGGAAATACCGGACCGTGCAGGCGTACTGGCTCCCTTGAGCACTGAGCCTGCCCAACCTTACCTGGTTGTATGCTCCCCGTCGCCCGACCAGTGCGGGGAGGTGGAATAACCCGCACCGGGTTATGTAGGCGAACCGGGGACACCATGCGTAAGGCTGGTGCCATGTAAGCCGGCCCGAGGAGACGCACTGGTGACCAGATGCGTTGGGCCGGCTTCATGACATCCGGCTCAATCCTCAATCTAGCCCTGCCAGTGCGGGGAGGTGGAATAACCCGCACCGGGCTATGAACACGTACAGGAGACACCATGCGCTCTACTGCGTAACACGGTGTCTGCCCGTACTCTCGCTCTCCACGGTAAGTACAGGGAGTAGGCGCAGGTCTCCTACCTGACTTCGCTACACTCCCTTTTAGCCCCCCTCCCCCAAAGAATTTGGGCTGACTCACAGGCTTCCTACCGCGTCTTCGTGCTGCCTCCATTTGCCGGTATCCCTCCTCGCACTGCGCCAGAGAATCCCAGGCGGGCTCCGGCACTCGCCCTGGGTCGATCGCCCACCTGTCGATCTCCTCACACGTAGTGTAGCCCAGATCCTGCTCCCATTGCCATAAATCCTGTGTGTATCGCTCCTGTTGCCGCTTGACACGCTGCTTGGTCCCGCGTTGGTGGGTAATTCTGTCACGATCGTCTTGCGGTGAGAGATTGGACCAAGGCGCAGCGTGTGAAACATACATCTTCTTTTATTTAGAAGAGAGAAACCACGAAACGAACACTATACACAAACTAACAAAATAACAAACTGACGACCGTGAAGCTATATAGACAAATAGTGCTGACACAAACACTACACATAGACAATTACCCACAAACGCATGATGCCTATGGCTGCCTTAAATATGGCTCCCAATCAGAGACAAATGAAAGACATCTGTGTCTGATTGAGAACCACTCAGGCAACCATAGACATACCTAGAAACATTCACTCAACACAAACCCATACACTAAACCCAACACCCCCTTTACCATATAACCACCCAAAACGAGACAAAACACAAACATTCCCCATGTCACACCCTGACGTAACTAAAATAATAAAGAAAACAAAGAATACTAAGGCCAGGGCGTGACAGTCACTAACAAATACAGTCCTTGGTGGTATCTCTACAATTCACTTGAAAAGGCAAGGCACACTGGGAAATAATATTGGTGGTGTGGCTTAGTGTGGGCGTGGCTTTCAGTTTGTTCTTTTTGGACAACTGTGAGTGGAATTATTGTAACAGTTTAAGTGGTCTATGGCGCAAGTACAATTTCTAAGGAAATATAAACTTGGCTGTTTTCTTCCAAAAGATATTAGAGAGCTTGTGACAAATACCAACTAATTCATTTTGATATTGGGGTTAACACAGCGGTACACATTCTCTCCCAACCAACAGCTGCGAGAGATTGATAAACACGTAAATTACACTTCAGCTGTGACGACAGTTAAATCTTCTGACTTCCTGTCCAAGTTTCACACCTTGCCCCTGGCAAAGGAAACAAGATGTGTGCCCCCTGTCATCTCAGCTCCACAAAAGAACACAATTTATGTAGTAGGGAAGAAAGAATAGCTTATTCCTTTTTTTACCGACACATGATTATCCTGAGCCACTCGCCTCTATTGCATCTCTCGATGCAAATAAGGGTGGTGGGAAGGAACACTTTATTCTGGCATCAACTTTACCATATAAGAGAGAATCACTACTTGTGCGCTGTCTGCTAATGGTTTGTGTTTTTCTCTCTTCAGACAGAGATAGACCTTGGTGTCAGAACCAATCTGTTACAGTCTTTGATGTTTTCTGTAGAGGAATACGGTGGTAACTGGTGGTTGAATACAAAGTCATTTATATTGACACGTCTGGAAAATGCCTTTGAAATTCTATGTTGATGATACACAGTGAATTGATGTCATTGAAATGTTCCCATTGGTTGGTTAGTATATTGGTGATGTATCCTCAACCAGATTCAATGTTCCACTTTGTGAATAACATGGGTGCATTACTTTTAGCTTAAAGCATGTGCAAAAACAAAACTTTGGTAAGCTTGTTTTCCTTTTCTGCGTGCACTGCAGCTGAGCCATTGTTCCTGTGCTTGCTGTTGAATGGTCTTGTTTTTGGGACAATGCTACTCTACTCTGGGCCTGTTCCCTGCCCTGCTTGGATGCTGTGGCAGTGATGGATGCTCTGTTCATGTGTGCTCTACACTATAAGACCTCTATGGCGGCTCAGGGGGCAAGGACCCGCATATATCACACCCGGCAGTGCCAAGCTTTGACACCAGAACCTTTCGACCTACTCACATACTGTAACAAATGATGATAGACTTCTGTTTGGTTAAAAAAAAATTATAGACTTCCCAAATAAGATGGACTTCTGTTTGGTTACAAAATAAGATAGACTTCTGTTCTCAGTAGAATGTGGTTATTGCACTAGAATGTGCATACCAGGATTGTGTATGGTTGTCGGTAAACTTTGATACACAATGCCTAGGAAAGGTCTACATAACCCTTGCACAGTTTTCACATTTTTCTGCCTTAAAATTAAATTGAAAAAGGGATTACACTAGTTTTCTTTCCTGCCGATCTAAACAACCTGCTCAACATTTTCAGTGAAAGAAAATTACAGAACATTTTCCAAATTAATAGATAAAAGATGCCTTGATTTCATATGTCTTCACACCCCAGAGTTAATACTTGGTGGAAGCCTCGTAGGCAGCCTTTTAAGGCTGTGAGTCATTTTGAATAAGATTCTACCAACTTTGCACAACTCACAGGAAAACATACAGTGCCTTCAGAAAGTATTCATAGACCGTGACTTATTCCACATTTTGTTGTGTTACTACCTGAATTCAAAATGGGTTAAATAGATCATTTTTCTCACCACACAATACCTCATAATGACAAAGTGATAACATGTTATTAGAAATGTTTTCACATTGAAAATGAAATACAGAAATATTTAATTTACATAAGTACTAACAACCCTGAGTCAATACATGTTAGAATCACCTTTGGCTGGCCTCCCAAGTGGTGCAGTGGTCTAAGGCACTGCATTGCAGTGCTAGCTGTGCCTCTAGAGATTCTGGGTTTGAGTCCAGGCTCTGTCGCAGCCGGCCGTAACCGGGAGACCCATGGGGTGGTGCACAATTGGCTCACCGTTGTCCGGGTTAGGGGAGGGTTTGGCCGGCAGGGATGTCCTTGTCCCATCATGTACTAGCGACTCCTGTGGTGGGCTGGGTGCAGTGCACGCTGACACGGTCACCAGGTGCACAGTGTTTCCTCCGACACATTGGTGCAGCTGGCTTCTGGGTTAAGTGGGCATTGTGTCAAGAAGCAGTGCGGCTTGGTTGGGTTGTGTTTTGGAGAACACATGGCTCTTGACCTTCGCCTCTCCAAAGTCCGTGCGGGAGTTGCAGTGACGAGAAAAGACTGTAACTATCAATTGGATACCACGAAATTGGGGAGAAAATTATGTAAAATATAAACAAGATTCACCTTTAGCAGCGATTACAGTTGTGAGTCTTTCTGGGTATGTCTCTAAGAGCTTTGCACACCTGAATTGTACAATATTTGCACATTATTCTTTTTTTTTTTATTCTTCAACCTCTCATTGTTTATTCATCATTGCTAGAAAGCCATTTTCAAATCTTGCCAAGCCGATTTAAGTCAAACTGTAATTAGGCCACTCACAAACATTTAATTTAATCTTGGTAAGCAACTCCAGGGTATATTTGCCCTTGTGTTTTAGGTTATTGTCCTGCTGAAAGGTGAATTTGTCTCCCAGTGTCACGTTCCTGACCTGTTTTCCTTTGTCTTGTATTTATTTAGTTGGTCAGGGCGTGAGTTGGGTGGGTTTGTCTATGTGTGATTTTCTATGTTGGGATTTTGTGTTCGGCCTGGTATGATTCTCAATCAGAGGCAGCTGTCAATCGTTGTCCCTGATTGAGAATCATACTAAGGCAGCCGGGGTTTCACGTGTGTTTTGTGGGTGTTTGTTTCCGTGTTAGTGTTTTCACCACACGGTACTGTATAGGTTTCTGCACTTCGTTTATTTGTTTTGTATTTCAGTGTTCATTGTTCGTTATAATAAATCATCATGAGCACTAACCACTCCGCATATTGGTCCGATCCTTCTCGCCTCTCCTCGTCCGAGGAGGAGGAAGAATATGACAGCCGTTACACCCAGTGTCTGTTGGAAAGGAGGTTTTCCTCTAGGATTTTGCCTGTGCTTAGCGCTATTCCGTTTATTTTTATCCTAAAAAACGAGCTATCCTTGCCTATGACAAGCGTACCAATAACATGATGCAGCCACCACCATGCTTGAAAATATAAAAAGTGGTACTCAGTGTTTTGTTGGATTTTCCACTAACATAACGCTTTGTATTCAGGACGTAAAGTTAATTTCTTTGCCACATTCTTTGCAGTTTTACTTTAGCGCCTTATTGCAAACAGAATGCATGTTTTGGAATATTTTTATTCTGTACAGACTTCCTTCTTTTCACTCTAATTTAGGTTAGTATTGTGGAGTAAGTACAATGTTGTTGATTCATCCTCAGTTTTCTCTTTTAACAGTCATTATAGTCACCATTGGCCTCATGGTGACAACCCTGAGTGGTTTCCTTCCTCTCCTGCAATTGAGTTAGAAAACCTCCCTGGTCTTTCTGGTTGAATCTGTGTTTGAAATGTACTGCTCAACTGAGGGACCTTACAGATAATTGTCTGTGTGGTGTACAGAGATGAGGTAGTCATTTAAAAAATCATGTGTAACACTATTTCCCATAGTGAGTCCATGCAACTTATTATGTGACTTGTTAAGCACATTTTTAATTTGGCTTACCATAACAAAGGGGTTGAATACTTATTGACTGAAGACATTTCAGTTTTTCATTTTTTATTAATTTGTAAACATTTCTAAAAACATAATTTCACTTTGACATTATGGAGTTTAAAAATCAAATCTAATGAGTTGAGTACCTCCCCACACACACACCAAATTGAGATGCTGACCAACAAACACAGTAATACATTGCATATACTTCCAGTCATTTAGAGTAATAGAAAGAACCAAGGTTTAGGACTATGGCTGTGTTTAATAGTGCTTAGCGATTAACCAAAATGTAATGTTATTGACCGATGTTGGTTACATTATTTTTAATTCCATTCGTTTTTTTTGTTTTCAGCTTGATGCTCAGTTTCCATCGAGATAAATCTGGTCAAGCACAAACTGTACGATGTAGTAGGGAGTTTAAGTTTCCAACAGGCCAATATTTAACCTAGTTTAAATCAGAAAACATAGTAATTAACTACAACATAATCCATTCCCACCGGTTTAGTTGTCCGGTCTGTGTGGAGCAGACACAGAGACCTCATTGGCAGAGAGAAGAGAGAATGTGCGAGAGGGAAAGAATGCCTTTGCTTTCTGAGCTATTTCTACCTGAAACTACATGATTTAAATAATTGATAGTTTGTGGTTGAGTTGATTTATTCTTGCTCACAGATAAAACTGAAGAAATGCAAAATTGACATCACTAATAATTGCAAAACACTCATTTAAAATGCATAATATCTGACATAAATAGAATACAGAACCCTTGAAACATCAAGGGACATTTTTCCTGATGGATATTTAAATATTCAAATGTGATAGTAAACAAAAAAATTGGGGGGAAAACCATTTAATAGCTAGAGTTATTATACAGTCTGACAGCAGTGGGTTGAGTGGTGTTTCGCAGGCGGTTCGTATGGGCAGTTAAACAAGACAGTTCATGGCTGTTTCTCAGGAGCCTGGTGGTGCAGTTACTTATTTTTGGAGGGAGCAGGTCATTCAGTGGATGGTCAAGAGTGTGCCTATCCTTCACCAGGTGCACTACAGTCTGCTCTCGCTTGCTCTGCAGTGACAGGAGCTGGGACACACATTGGCAATCTTCCAAGCAGCAGGAACAGTCCCCTGCCAGTAGGAGGTGTTAACAATGTGTGTGATGACAAGGGCTAGGATAACGGCATCTTCTGCATGTTCTTTTAATAGCCAGGCTGGAATGCCATCAGGCCCACGCGCTTTACGTGTCAGAGCTTGCTTTAGTTGGTATTAGGGTTCAATATTTTCCCAGTATCCTGAGAATAAATCACTTTTCTCTTCACTTTTCTCTTGGGTAACCCGGTATTTCCGGCCAAAACTGGAGGTGTAATTCAAAATAATATAAAACAGGCCTATATGTATGTAGGTACTGTATGTGTGTGTGTGTGTGTGTCTGGATTTGATTAGAGATTTGATTGAAATATCTATCCTGATGTTACCTGAGCCTGATGAGCCATGTTATGAGTTTTACATTAAATACATTTTATGAGTCCATGGCCAAAAAAGCTCAAATGATTGTGCCGTTATCCAATACATATATCATATAATGTAGGCTACTGCACATTACGCACGACACATAAACATAAAAGCCCATAGATGTAGCTAGCTATCTGTATGCACTCTTGGGTAAATAAATGAAACTAGCTCCAGTAGGCGAATCTTTTTGAGTGTGAACTGTATTACTGTACTGTATTATACTGTATTATATGGACTGGAATTACACATCTCATTCAAACCATGATAAAGTTGGAACATGCAATTCTGTTGCAGCACATGCAACCTACAAAGTTACAATTATAGGCTAGCGAATTTGATTACAATTTTGAAATATAATGGCCCACTAATTATGCAAATAGGCCCGGAGTCATATACTGTATACCTTTTTATAATATTTCCCCTAATATGTGTATATATATTATAGCCTATCTCTGCTTTCTCTCTCTATTGTGCTTTATTCGTGTTAAATGATATAAGTTGTGTTGTCCTTATCTTCATCATTCTAATGACACGCTTGCATAATATAGGACTAGAATTAGATGCAGACGGCTTTCACTTCTCTTTCACTTCTCCCATCACGCATTCGCTCTTCTTTCAAACTTCCTGTGAGTTCTATTGGCTGGTGTATTTAACATTCAGCAAATAAGAGCTTGCGTCCCTCTTTGAATAGTCTATTGGTATAATATGCTGACCACACCGCTCGCGTCGGGTGCGCGAGCATTGCAAAATAAATGTACACATACATGTAATTCAATTATTGCGCCAACGAGCACCAAGCTCTAAAATAGAAGTCTGTTCTATTTGTGACACTGAACGCGGTGCAAGTCCTGCCTCTCCCATCTCCTCATTGATTTATAGAAGCAGATAACCACGTGCCATCTCCTCGTTGGTTATACCCACGTGGGTGATTGAAAGATGAACGGAGTTTGGTCGGTCGTTGTGGTAACTATGAAAGTTAGATGCCAATCGCCAGATAAAGTCCAAAGAAGAAAAAGCCTGGAAGGAGGAGAGATGACTAGAAACAACGAGGTTGACTGTTTTATGTGTGTATTAATTGTCGGAGTAGAGGACCTTGTGCATTTCAGGTAAAATAACAACTCAACATTTATATCTCAGGACAAATTAGCTAGCAACAGCAAGCTAGCTAGCTAAATTGGCATAAATGTTTAATGCTTTTCGACCTGTCCCCAAATTAATAGAATTTGTTCTGATTTTGTTTTGATATTTCAACCTGCGTGTCGTGATGGCGTTTGGTGTGGGTGGACAAAAATCAATTTGCGCATGATGGCGCACGGGTGATGCCGGTTTGGGTACGGTGTAAGAAATGCACAAACAAAATGTCCAGCAAGCTATTCTAGTCTAGCTTTTCTTGCATGGGACGCCAAGAGCTAAGGAGCGGAGCACAGGTGCGTGCATATTCCGCAAGAGACAGCAACAATATTCAAATGATAGGCTGTTTTAAAACTCTGCAGCTGCAATCAATAAAACAATTTAAAAAATTGATGACCCCTGAAAGCCAGATGGAGATGTGTAAATTAGACATGCATTCTTATGTTACTGTAGCATAGCTATCCTGCGTCAAATTTAGGGCCTACCTGTCACAAGAAAAAAGTTACCATGATGAGATGAGTAACTACATGCATTCTGAACTGCGCTCCATACTGAGATGGGCAGTCACGGCCGTCAAAAGAAGTGGACCAAAGTGCAGCGTGGTGAGCGTACATTTCTCTTTTTATTTAAAATGTCGCCAACAAAACAACAAACGAAAAACAACCGTGAAGCTTACAGGGCTATAGTGCCACTAACAAAGATAACTACCCACACTGACAGGAGGGAAAAAGGGCTACCTAAGTATGATTCCCAATCAGAGACAACGATAGACAGCTGTCCCTGATTGAGAACCATACCCGGCCAAAACATAGAAATAAAGAAACATAGAAAATAAAACATAGAATGCCCACCCCAAATCACACCCTGACCAAACCAAACAGAGACATAAAAAGGCTCTCTAAGGTCAGGGCGTGACATGGGCTGTATGTCCCCACCCTGAGCGTTGATGATGGATCATGCAGCGAGCAGAGAGAAGGCCCTAGAGAAGCCAGATCTAGACATTGCATATAATTTAATAGTATGCCGTTCATATAGATAATTTACCAGTTTTTCAGTTATTTATCCTGGGAAAAGGGAGTGGTTTTGGGCAGTAACTCTTGGTAACCGGGTTCCCGCCATTCAACCCTAGTTGGTAGTCAGCAGTCATAAAAGTTTGCCTTATTTACTTTGGAGAACTTCTAAAATAGTGAGTTTTGTCAGAAAGCATAGGTTGAAGCTCTTTAGAGGTGAGATGATGACTTAATTTGATTGGTTAAAAGACAGCAGGAAAATAATCAGAATTGGGCTGCATTGCATCTGTCAATGCAGCCCATGTGGCTTCCTCAACCCTCCCTGAAGAAGGTGCTGGAATGTTGGTTCTTTCCATTAAATCAGGAGTGTCAAACTAATTCCATTGAGGGCCTAGTGTCTGCTGTCCCCCCCCCCCCCCCTTCAATTAAGACCTAGACAACCAGATGAGGGGAGTTCCTTACTAATTAGTGACCTTAATTCATAATTTAAGTACAAGGGAGGAAAAAACCTGCAAACACTCAGCCCTCCATTGAATGAGTTTGACACATGTACATTCAATTATTTTAGTAAACAAATCTGTAGGACACTTTGAGCTAAGTGTAAGTGCTAACAAAGTAACATGAAGCAGACCCCTAAATCAGAAGAAATATAGGCTTTCTTTAAGAAAACAAAACAGTTATGAAATGTGCAACTGTAACACATTGATGAGATTTACTTGCCAGGATCAAATCAAACTTTGTGTAGACCTTACTGTGAATTGCTTACTTACAAGCCCTTAACCAACAGTGCAGTTCAAGAAGAGTTAAGAAAAGATTTACCAAATAAACTAAAGTAAAAAATAATAAAAAGTAACACAATAAAATAACAAAAATGAGGCTATAGGTAGGGGGGTACAGGTACCGAGTCTATGTGCGGGGGTACAGGTTAGTCAAGGTAATTTGTACATGTAGGTAGGGGTGAAGTGGCTATGCATAGATAATAAACAGCGAGTAGCAGCACTGTACAACACAGATGGAGGGGGGGGGGGGGGGGGTCAATGTAAATAGTCCGGTGGCCATTTGATTATTTGTTCAGAAGTCTTATGGCTTGGGGGTAGACGCTTCTTCGGGATCGGTGTCCCTTCCACCGGACGGTTGAGCTAACGTAGGCTAATGTGATAAGCATGAGGTTGTAAGTAACAAGAACATCTACCAGGACACAGACATATTTGATATTGGCAGAAAGCTTAAATTCTTGTTAATCTTACTGCACTGTCCAATTTACAGTAGCTATTACAGTGAAATAATACCATGCTATTGTTTGAGGAGAGTGCACAATTTTGAACATGAAAAGTTTATTAATAAACAAATAGGCACATTTGGGCTTTCTTGATACAAAATCTGAAACAGAAATGCAATGGTTCATTGGATCAGTCTAAAACGTTGCACGTGCACTGCTGCCATCTAGTGGCCAAACTCTGAATTGCAGCTGGGATGGAATAATACATTATGGCCTTTCTCTTGCACTTCAAAGATGATGGTACAAAAAAAATACAAAAGAGCGGTTGGTTTTTTCTTTGTAATATCTTTTCCCAGATCTATTGTGTTATATTCTCCTACCTTCCTTTCACATTTCCACAAATGAAAAGTATTTCCTTTCAAATGGTACCAAGAATATGCATATCCTTCAGGGCCTGAGCTACAGGCAGTTAGATTTGGGTATGTCATTGTAGGCGGAAAAAAAAAAAAGAAAAGGGGTGGATCCTTAAGAGGCTTTTGGTCCTAGACCTGATGCTCCGGTACCGCCGGAGTGGTAGCAGAGAAAACAGTCTATGACTTGGGTGACTGGAGTATCTGACAATTTTTGGGGCTTTCCTCTGACACTGCCTAGTGTCCTGGTGTACTGGGCCGTACGCACCACCCTCTGCAGCGCCTTACGGTCAGATGTCGAGCAGTTGCC
The DNA here is from genome assembly GCF_045679555.1 of Salvelinus alpinus. NCBI lineage: Eukaryota > Metazoa > Chordata > Actinopteri > Salmoniformes > Salmonidae > Salvelinus > Salvelinus alpinus. The sequence continues at coordinate 69,184,800 of NC_092094.1, forward strand.
ATACCAGGCGGTGATGCAACCGGTCAGGATGCTCTCGATGGTATAGCTGTAGAACTTTGAAGATCTGGGGACCAATGCCAAATCTTTTCAGTCTCCTGAGGGGGAAAGGGTGTTGTCGCGCCCTCTTATCGACTGTCTCGTGTGTTTTGATCGTTTGATGTGGACACCTAGGAACTTGAAACTCTAGACCCGCTCCACTACAGCCCCGTCAATGTTAATGGTGTCCTTTTCGGCCCACTTTTTCCTGTAGTCCACGATCAACTCCTTTGTCTTGCTCACATTGAGGGAGAGGCTGTTGTCCTGGCACCCCACTGCCACGTCTCTGACCTCCTCTCTATAGGCTGCCTCATCGTTGTCGGTGATCAGGCCTACCAATGTTATGTCGTCTGATGATGGTGTTGGAGTCGTGTTTGGCCACGCGGTCGCGGGTGAATAGAGAGTACAGGAGGGGACTAAGTACACACCCCTGAGGGGCCCCAGTGTTGAAGATCAGCATGGCAGACGTGTTGTTGCCTACCCTTACCACCTGGGATTGGCCCGTCAGGAAGTCCAGGATCCAGTTGCAGAGGGAGGTGTTTAGTCCCAGGGTCCTTAGCTTAGTGATGAGCTTTGTGGGCACTGTGGTGTTGAAAGCAGAGCTATAGTCAAACAGCGTTTTCATATAAGTGTTCCTTTTGTCCAGGTGGGAAAGGGCAGTGTGGAGTGCGATTGAGATTTTGTCATCTGTGGATCTGTTGGAGCGTTATGCGAATTGGAGTGGGTATCCGGGAGGATGCTGTTGATGTGAGCCATGACCAGCCTTTCAAAGCACTTCATGGCTACCGACGTGAGTGATATGGGGCGGTAATCATTTAGGCAGGTTACCTTCGATTCCTTGGGCAAAGGGACTATGGTGGTCTGCTTGAAACATGTAGGTATTACAGACTTGGTCAGGGAGAGGTTGAAAATGTCAGTGAAGACACGTGCCAGTTTATCCGCGTATGCTTTGAATACACGTCATGGTAATCCGTCTGGCCCCGCGGCTTTGTGAATTTTGACCTGTTTAAAGGTCTTGCTCACATCAGCTACCGAGAGCGTTATCACACAGTCGTCCAGAACAGCTTCAGTGTTGTTTGCCCCGAAGCGAGCATAAAAGGCATTTAAATAATCTGGTAGGCTCGCGTCACTGGGCAGCTCACGTCTGGGTTTCCCTTTGTAGTCCGTAATAGTTTTTAAGCCCTGCCACATCCGACGAGCATCAGAGCCGGTGTAGTAGGATTCAATCTTATCCTGTATTGACACTTTGCTTGTTAGATGGTTCGTCGTAGGGCATAGCAGGATTTCTTAGTGTCCAGATTAGTGTCCCGCTCCTTGAAAGCAGCAGCTCTAGCCTTTAGCTCGATGCGGATGTTGCTTCTAATTCATGGCTTCTGGTTGGGATATGTACGTACGGTCACTATGGGGACGACGTCGTCGATGCACTTATTGATGAAGCCAGTGACTGAGGTGGTGTACTCCTCAATGCCATTGGATGAATCCCGAAACATATTCCAGTCTGTGCTAGCAAAATAGTCCTGTAGCATAGCATCTGTGTCATCTGACCACTTCCGTATTAAGTGAGTTGCTGGTACACTGCAAAACAGTGTGTTCTAATCAATTATTTGGTGACGTGAATATATTGATAGTATAGTTTTATCTAAAAAGGAAATTATTTTTAATGTGTCACCATTTCATTTTTATGAAATTCACTGAGGAGGATGGTCTTCCCCTTCCTCCTCCGAAGAGCCTCCACTGCTGGATACATGAGCTCCAATATGATACAGGTACGATACGTTTTAGGTTGAACCTAATCACACTGAGGATGATTACAGTTGAACACAATGTACATCTGACGAGGCAGACAATGACGGTTGGCTAGCTCTGATATGGCCCGCTTAGCCACTTAGACTCTGCCTCTCAAATGTACATGCAGATGCAACCAAATAGCTAAATAAAATAAAGTTATGGGGAGGCAATATGTGTGAGGATAACTAAGTACAGCTTTGCCCAACTGACACCCTCATGATTCTGCAGAATCCACACTGTGACCTGTAAAATAAAAACGTACACCAGCTTCAGGGAGCAGTAATACAGTGGCCAGTAGTGGCAGCACCAACTGCGCCTTAGGTTTGATTTGATTTGTTGAGAAGCCCCTGACCGCAGTGTGCAGTTCGGGGCCGGGTTCAATGTGGGTGGAGTCAAAAGCGTTTAACCCGAACCCTTCCCGTCTCCTTCAAGGTCACCCAAGTTGAGGTTCACGTCGAAGCTATGAACATCAACGAAAGCGAATCTTAATCGAACCTTACCTAACCTACATGGATAAAAATATAAACCATGGAAGTAAGTGATACTGTCATTATGCATAATTTACTTTGTAATATTCATGTTATACCAGTGCAGTGGTATATTTTTATATAACCAACTACCGCACCGATGTTAGCATAGAGTTAATTAGCACCCATTTGCACGTGAGCTAGCTAATTGCTTACAATGAGGGAATCTTATATGTTCATATTGAATGTATGTCATTCACTCACTAAGGTCTGAAGAAGAGAGGTTGAAAGATGGAAAAAGGCGGTGAAATCAGAACGCACTACAGGTAGGTATCATGATGAGTGGTATAGTCTTAAACCAATGTTAAGACTTAAACCCCCCCTCCAATATATTTCAGGATATGAAGATGTCCCCCCAAGAAGTCACATCAGCATCCAGCTCTGCAGGACCAGGTACTGTATAGGCTATGAGCTAAAGTAAGGTGCATTCCTGTACACACATCCCTAGAGGTTCCCTTACATTACGTAATGACCACACTCTGTTTTCTTTCTAGACGATACTGAAAACAACAACAACTGTGAACTGGGTATGTAGTCTACCGTGTGTAATGCTGAATACTTGATGCATGGCAAGATATAATAATTGTGATGACTTGTTGAGTAGTTATCGATATCACTGAAAACCCCTTTAGTAATAGTGGCTTTTGTTTGCATGGTGGTATTGTGAAAGTGGGGTGTAATTTGTCTTGATCACCCAATGAGGCACTACTCTTAATATTTATTCTTCCTTTTTCTTCAAGGAAGCAGATGTTCTTCTAAGGGACACCCTAGAGCCAGAGAGGTGGTGCGAACACCAAACATTTAAAGGCACTGTTTCCCTCACTAGTGTAATTGGGATGGACGGGGAAGACCGCATTACAACCCTTAAAGAACTACGGTTGTATGATGGCCTGGATGAAGAGGAAAATATTCTCCTCAAGGAACCATTCATGTTCCAGAGAGATTGAGATGTTCTATGTGGAGGCAGTTGACAACAAGGAAATTACTCTTTGCCTCTTTTGAGAAGCAGGAGTGAAGCTATTTTTGAGGAGTGGTCAAACCTTGTTTTTGTGTGTTAATTGTGTTATGTCTCTGATCTCTTTACTGGAGCTGGTCTGACTTAGTGTACAAAGCACATTCAGCTTGTCAGTATGTCTATATGGTATAGTCTGTCTCCATTCTCATGAGGAAAGTAAATAGCATTATAAATCAGGATAGGTAGTAACTGTATATACAGTTGAATTCGGCAGTTTACATACACCTTAGCAAAAAACATTTGCTAATTGTTTTCACAATTCCTGACATTTAATCCAAGTAACAATGCCCTGTCTTAGGTCAGTTAGGATGACCACTTCATTTTAAGAATATGAAATGTCAGAATAATAGTCAAGATAATGATTTATTTCAGCATTTATTTATTTCATCACATTCCCAGTGGGTCAGAAGTTCACATACACTCAATTAGTATTTGGTAGCATTGCCTTTAAATTGTTTAACTTGGGTCAAACGTTTCGGATAGCCTCCCACAAGCTTCCCACACTAAGTTGGGTGCATTTTGGCCCATTCCTCCTGACAGAGCTGGAGTAACTGAGTCAGGCTTGTAGGCCTCCTTGCTCGCACACGCTTTTTCAGTTCTGCCCACACATGTTCTATGGGATTGAGGTCAAGGCATTGTGAAAGCCACTCCAATACCTTGACTTTGATGTCCTTAATTAAGCCATTTTGCCACAACTTTTGGAAGTATGCTTGAGGTCATTGTCCATTTGGAAGTCCCATTTGCGACCAAGCTTAACCTTCGTGACTGATGTCTTGAGATGTTGCTTCACTATATCCACGTAATTTTCCTGCCTCATGATGCCATCTTTTTTGTGAAGTGCACCAGTCCCTCCTGCAGCAAAGCACACCCACAACATGATGCTGCCACCCCCGTGCTTCACGGTTGGGATGGCGTTCTTCGGCTTGCAAGCGTCCCCCTTTTTCCTCCAAAAATAATGATGGTCATTATTGCCAAACAGTTCTATTTTTCACAGAAAAGTAGGATCTTTGTCCCCATGTGCAGTTGCAAATCGTAGTCTGGCTTTTTATGTTGGTTTTGGAGCAGTGGCTTCTTCCTTGCTGAGCGGCCTTTCAGGTTATGTCGATATAGGACTGGTTTTACAGTGGATATAGATACTTTTGTACCTGTTTCCTCCAGCATCTTCACAAGGTCCTTTGCTGTTGTTCTAGGATTGATTTGCACTTTTCGCACCAAAGTACGTTCATCTCTAGGAGACAGAACATGTCTCCTTCCTGAGCGGTGTGATGGCTGTGTGGTCCCATGGTGTTTATACTTGCGCTTGTTTGTACAGATGAACGTGGTACCTTCAGGTGTTTGCTCCCAAGGATGAACCAGACTTGTGGAGGTAAAAAAAAGGTCTTGGTTGATTTCTTTAGATTTTCCCATGATGGGAAAGCAAAGTTTGAAGGTAGGCCTTGAAATACATCCACAGGTACCACCTCCAATTGACTCAAATGATGTCAATTAGCCTATCAGAAGCTTCTAAATTCACTTTCTGGAATTTTCCAAGCTGTTTATGGCACAGTCAGCTTAGTGTATGTAAACTTCTGACCCACTGGAATTGTGATACAGTGAATCATAAGTGAAATAATCTGTCTGTAAACAATTGTTGGAAAAATGATGTCCTAACTGACCTGCCAAAAACTATAGTTTGTTAACAAGAAATTTGTGGAGTGGTTGAAAAACGAGTTTTAATGACTCCAACCTAAGTGTATGTATACTTCTGACTTGAACTGTATATGCTTAATTAAACTTCTTGTCAATAGGGGGGCGCTGTTTTCCCTTTGGAAAAAATTGTGCCCAATTTAAACGGCCTCGTACTCTATTCTAGATCATACAATATGCATATTATTATTACTATTGGATAGAAAACACTCTGAAGTTTCTAAAACTGTTTGAATTATATCTGTGAGTAAAACAGAACTCATTTGGCAGCAAACTTCCATACAGGAAGTGAAAAATCTGAAAACGAGGCTCTGTTTCAGGGCCTGCCTATTCAACTGGCTTTTGTTTATCGATATACATGCACTTCATACGCCTTCCACTAGATGTCAACAGGCAGTGGAAGGTGGAATGGGGTGTCTAGCTTGATCTGAGGTCGAACAAGAGCTTTTGGAGTGACAGGTCTGCCATTTTGTCAGTTTTCCAAGGCGCGCGAAGGAGCTCCACATTGTCTTCTGAAAATCGTTCGGTTTACACGGCGAATATCTCCGGCTCTGAATTTATTTGATACATATTAGAAAAACATCATAAAGTAGGTTTTTTCAACCGAGTTTTGTCAGTTTAATCAACGTTTATTGGGACTTTTGGAATTTTCCGTTCTTTGCGCCAAGAGAGGATGGGAATGTTAGCAACCTTGGCTAGCATTGTGGCGCGAATTCGACAGAAGAAATGGACATTCCAAAACCAAACAACGATTTATTCTGGACCAAGGACTCCTTGCACAACATTCTGATGGAAGATCAGCAAAAGTAAGAAAAAATGTATGATGTTATTTCCTATTTCTGTGGAATATGTAGAATCCAACAGGGCAGAGAATATGTGAGCGCTGTCTCACAATAATGTATTTTGTCTGTTGTAGTAAAGTTATTTTAAAAAATCTAACACAGCGGTTGCATTAAGAACCAGTGTATCTTTCATTTGCCATACAACAAGTATTTTTATGTAAAGTTTATGATGAGTTCTTTGGTCAGATTAGGTGAGTGTCCAAAATATCTCCGGACATTCTGGGGAAATGTTGCTACATATTCACAATGTATAACCACGATTTGCAGCTCTAAATATGCACATTTTCGAACAAAACATAAATATATTGTATAACTTGATGTTATAAGACTGTCATCTGATGAAGTTGTCCAAAGGTTAGTGATTAATTTTATATTTATTGCTGGTTTTTGCGAAAGCTACCTTTGCGGTGAATAAATGCGGTTGTGTGTTTGGCTATTGTGGTAAGCTAATATAATTCTATATTGTGTTTTCGCTGTAAAACGCTTAAAAATCAGAAATATTGGCTGGATTCACAAGATGTTTATCTTTCATTTGCTGTACACCATGTATTTTTCATAAATGTTTTATGATGAGTATTTATGTATTTCACATTGCTCTCTGTAGTTATTCTGGCTGCTTTGGTGCTATTTTTGATGGTGGCTGCAATGTAAAACTATGATTTATACCTCAAATATGCACATTTTCGAACAAAACATAAATGTATTGTATAACATGTTATAAGACTGTCATCTGATGAAGTTGTATCTTGGTTAGTGACTAATTATATCTCTATTTTGTCGGTTTTGTGAAAGCTACCTATGCGATGGAAACATGGTGAAAATATGCGGTTGTGTGTTTGGCTATTGTGGTTAGCTAATATAAATACATAGTGTTTTCGCTGTAAAACATTTTAAAAATCGGAAAAATGGCTGGATTCACAAGATGTTTATCTTTCATTTGCTGTATTGGACTTGTGATTTCATGAAAATTATATTATATGATATCCCTGTCCCGTTAGGCTAGGCTATGCTAGTCAGCTTTTGTGATGAGGAGGATCCCGGATCCGGGATGGGTATCACTGAAAGGTTAATGAAATAATATAATTACGGAGTTATAACATTTATCAACACAAGTTTAACAGTACATTACATACATAACAAGTGTTGTTCACTGCAACAATATCAGTAGCTTGTCTCAAATATAGCATGAAGCAGTGTACCACTTTACACTTTCACATAAAGTGTACCACTTTATATAATATTTCTTAGGATCTTCAAAAATGTAATAAGTTTGTATTCAAAGTGTGCCTTGCACAAAAGTGTGTGTTTGTATTCAAAGTGTGACTGTCAATCCTCAGATGGACAAAAAAAACACAGGTGGGCGGGGTCAAATGTGGGTGTTTGCGGGGTCAAACGTTTGACTCCGCCCACATTGAGCCCTGCCCCAAACTGCACACTGCAGTCAGGCATACTTGGATTGGTTGGCAAGAAATCGTTTTGGAACTGAAAGCATTGTGAAAACGTTATTATTGTATGTAATTTGAACCTTATGGGGATCTGCTGATGGGAGGTAATTCAAAAACGGTGCCACGGTCTTGTGATATAATGCATTGAGAGTAAAGATCAACACCAGTTGGTGAATTGTATGGTGCCAGGAAAGAGCTGGTACCATACTATTGGTAATTCAATAGGGAAGAAGGGCACTTTGCTGCAGCACACATAGCGCTAGTGTCACGCCCTGACCTTAGAGTGCCTTTTTAATTCTCTATTTGGTTAGGTTAGGGTGTGACTTGGGTGGGCAAATCTATGTTTCTATTTCTTTGTTGGCCTAGTATGGTTCCCAATCAGAGGCAGCTGTTTATTGTTGTCTCTGATTGGGGATCATACTTAGGCAGCCCTTTTTCCCACCTTAGGTTGTGGGATCTTGTTTTTGCATAGTTGCTGTTTAGCCCTGCAGAATTTTACGTTCAGTTTTGTATTTTCAGTAGCAAAAATCATGAACATTTTCCACGCTGCGCTTTGGTCTCATTCATCTAACGACGCACTGTAACGGTTGTCGTTGGTGGAAGGAGAAGAGGACCAAAGTGCAGCGTGGTACGTATTCATAATAATTTAATAAAGAATGAATACTGAACAAAAACAACAAACCGACAAACGAACAGTTCTGTAAGGTGCAAACAAAAAACACTAAACAGAAAATAACTACCCACAACCCATAGTTGGAAAACAGGCTACCTAAGTATGATTCTCAATCAGAGACAACGATCGACTAGGCCAAACACATAGAAATATAACGACTAGAACAAAACATAGAAAAACAACATAGAATGCCCACCCCAACTCACGCCCTGACCAAACTAAAATAAAGACATAAAAAAGGAACTAAGGTCAGAACGTGACACGGACATAACAGCTAGATCAATATCAATTGAGATACTTTTGGATAGTAGGAGAAAATGAACCAATATGTAAAAAATGGGTCTCCTTACCCATGTCCCACCACCCACCCTCAAACCATTTTCCCCCAAACCAGCACTGGGACCAAATAGAAACAAAAAAATTAACTGCAGAATACTAGCCTTTTTTTCTCTACAGTTTCACCGCAAGCTTGAGTTTTCTAACTAGTGTGCCAACTACCGTGCCCCTAGCTCAAGTCACCATCGCCCATCTCCATCACACACACACTATATGTGGACGAAAACAAGTAATCAATCTTGGCGTTCAAAACTGAGGCAGTGTAAAGGGACAAGGGGAAAACATAATTGTTTCCTAGCCTGTTCAGAAATCTTGATGTTCATCACCCCATTTATTTCTTTATGTGAACAGGGGACCTTTTTGTATTCTTATTTTAGAGTTATGGATTTAAGAGGGTGGAAGTAGTCAGGCAGATATGTTAATTTGCCAAGGCAATTAATGCCTGAACACCCAGAAGACATTTAACTATCTGAGCTTATTAATTATGCACTTTGTACATACTAAAACATCCTATTCTCCTGAATAAAATGAGCTAATTAAACTTAAAATATCTCAGTGTTGTTATAAAAAACCTTAAATAGGGCAAGTTGTGAGAATACCATATTTCCTCCCCCTCCCCTTGCTCTCACCATCTTTCTGCGGACCGTAACCTTCTTTTTAAAGCACACAGGCATTTTAAAAGTTGAATAAAATTAATGTGCCAGCACAATGTGCTCAGCCTGTCAGCATTAATAAAAATACTTTCCCCCCCACCCCCGTCGGAATCAGAGGACCTGCCGTGATTGGTTGTCTAGGGCAGTGGACAGGCTGGCCTTGTTTCCTATAGAACACCTCGTTAATAAAAGGTCATCGAGTGATGGAGAGGACAGATAGAGGAATAAAGGGGGAAGTCGATTTGCACCTTTTGACACTTGGAAGTGAATCCGCTGTGCCTTCTATGCTGCCAATGTGTGTAGTGCCTAACTTGCTGCTCAGAAATGTCATAGAGAATCTGCATATTGGAGAAGATTTGTGTAGTGTGTATATTTGCACAGGCGGCTTATGGTGGCATGGAAACCTAGCGACACAGGGGTATGAAGACTTTGCTCCAACTGTAATGAAATGTATCAGTGTATGTGCAGTAGACATTTATTCCAGTAGCAGAGGAGTATACATTGCCCTCAGGGTATGGTTGGCTCATGAATTAGGTAATGTCGGAGACATTATCGACAACAAAGCGATCAGAACTGTAGCAATGCAGACTTGTGCCGTTCTGGACTACCTTTTGGCTGCCCAGGGAGGTGAGTGTCATTGGAACTGAGTGCTGCACATACATACCTGAAGATGATGATGTGTATGTCAAAGCGTTAGCTTTAATGCATTAATCCTCCACTCCTAATCACCTACCAAAGAGATTTCCCTGTCCGATCCAATGTTCCTATAGAGGACATAAATGCTTATGGTGTAGCAATACTTTTTCCAAGACAAAGAATGGTCATAACCGCCGTGTTAATCCATATGATTGTGCCCTTTGTCAAATAAATGATTGTCCCCTTTGCAAAGGTAAACCCTGTACTCCCTTAAATCCTTGTTAATTAATTTTATTATTTTCATTATTAGTAATGCAAGATTCTGATAAATTTTCCCTTTGATTAATTTCTGGTATAGTTGTTCTTACGGAAGTCTCCATAGCACAAAAGGGGGAATTGTGAATGAAAAGCTTAATGACAATTGTGTTAGTGTAACGGCTGTCGTCGGAATGAGACCAAAGCGCAGCGTGGAAAGTGTTCGTGATCTTTATTGTCAAGAATCACTCAAACAAAAATAACGATTACAAAAACGAAAGCGAACAGTTCCGTCAGGCACAGATACTAAACGGAAAACAACACCCCACATAACCCAAACGGAAAATGACAACGATTATATGATCCCCAATCAGAGACAACGCTAGACAGCTGCCTATGATTGGGAACCACACTAGGCAAAAACAACAAAGAAATAGAAAACATAGATTCTCCCACCCAAGTCACACTCTGACCTAACCAAACATAGAGAATAAATAAGGATCTCTAGGTCAGGGCGTGACAGTTAGACAACTGTAGTGTGTGCTTTAAACCTTTTATCCAAGTTGAACTAGGAGAAATCTGGATTTGAGGAAGGGGAGTATGAAACGTGGCAATCTCCCATCTGCTATACATTGAAGCGAGGGGGGGGTGTATTTCATTTGGATACGTACAGTACCAGTCAAATGTTTGGACACACCTACTCATTGCAGGGTTGTTCTTTATTTTTTACTATTTTCTACATTGTGGATTAATAGTGAGGACATCAAAACTATGAAATAACACATATGGAATCATGTAGTAAACATAAAAGTGTTAAACAAATCAAAATATATTTTATTTTTGAGAATCTTCAAAGTATCCAGACTTTATCACAACCGACAGTGATTGGGAGTCCCACAGGGTGGCGCACAATTGGCCAAGCGTCGCCCAGTTGTGTTGTGACAAGGTAGGGGCTAATCAGTTGTGTTGGGGTGGTATACAGAAGATAGCCCTCTTTGGTAAAAGACCAAGTTCATATTATGGGAAGAAAATCTCAAATAAGCAAAGAGAAACAACAGTCCATCATTACTTTAAGACTTAAAGGTCAGTCAATCTGGAAAACTTCTGTCACGCCATGACCATAGTTTGCTTTGTATGTTTCTATGTTTTGTTTGGTCAGGGTGTGATCTGAGTGGGCATTCTATGTTGTATGTCTAGTTTGTCTATTTCTATGTGTTTGGTCTGATATGGTTCTCAATCAGAGGCAGGTGTTGGTCGATTGGGAACCATATTTAGGTAGCCTGTTTTGTATTGTGGGTTGTGGGTGATTGTTCCTGTTTCTGTGTCTTTGTGTATGTCACCATACGGGACTGTTGCGTTTTCGTTCGTTCGTTTGTCCGTTTATTGTTTTGTAAGTTTATTCAGTGTTCTTCGTTAATAAATGTAACGATGTATTCATATCACGCTGCGCATTGATCTTCCGATCCTTCTTACTACTCCTCCTCAGATGAGGAGGACGACAAACATGACAACTTCAAGGACTTTGAAAGTTTCCCGAGCAGTTGTAAAAGCAATCAAGCGCTATGATGAATCTGGCTCTCATGAGGACCGCCACGGGAATCTGTCCTTTGGTTTGATGAGTCCAAATGTGAGATTTTTGGTTCCAACCGCCATGTCTTTGTGAGACACAGACAAGGTGAACGGATGATCTCCGCATGTGTAGTTCCCACCGTGAAGCATGGAGGAGGAGGTCTGATGGTGTGGGGGTGCTTTTCTGGTGACACTGTATTGTGATTTATTTAGAATTCAAGACACACTTAACCAGCAAGGCTACCACAGCATTCTGCAGCGATAGGCCATCCTATCTGGTTTGCGCTTAGTGGGACTATCATTTGTTTTTCAACAGGACAATGACCCATTACACCTCCAGGCTGTGTAAGGGCTATTTGACCAAGGAGGAGAGTGATGGAGTGCTGCATCAGATGACCTGGCCTCCACAATCACCCAACCTCAACCCAATTGAGATAGCCAACAAGTGCTCAGCATATGTGGGAACTCCTTCAAGAATGTTGGAAAAGCATTCCAGGTGAAGTCGGTTGAGAGAATGCCAAGAAATGCCAAGCTGTCATCAAGGCAAAGGGTGGCTATTTGAAGAATCTTTGTTTTTGTTCTTTGTTTGGACCTTTTTGGTTACTACATGATTCCATATGTGATTTCATATTTTTGATGTCATTATATGTCATTATATTTTTGATGTCATTATTATTATTCTACAATGTTGAAAATAGTAAAAATAAAGAAAAACCCTTGAATGAGTGAGTAGGTGTGTCCAAACTTTTGACTGGTACTGTAATTATTCAGATCCTTTGCTAATGGACTCGAAAATGAACTCAGGTGCATCCTGTTTCCGTTATCCTTGTGTTACGGCTGATTTCCTCCTCTTCGTCTGAAGACGGACCAAGACGCAGAGTGGAAAGTGTCCATGTTTTATTATCAAATAAACTGAACACTACACGAAACAAAATAACAAAAGAGAATCTAACCGACAAACAGTCCCGTGTGGCACAACTACTGACACGGAAAACAAACACCCACAAAACACACGTGAAACCCAGGCTGCCTAAGTATGATTCTCAATCAGGGACAACGATTGACAGCTGCCTCTGATTGAGAATCATACCAGGCCGAACACAAAATCCCAACATAGAAAATCACACATAGACAACCCACCCAACTCACGCCCTGACCATACTAAATAAATACAAAAACAAGGGAAAACAGGTCAGGAACGTGACACCTTGAGATTTTTTTACAACTTTATTGGAGTCTACCTGTGGTAAATTAAATTGATTCGACATGAATTGTAAAGGCACACACCTGTCTATATAAGGTCCCACAGTTGACAGTACATGTCAGAGCAAAAACCAAGCCATTATGTCGAAAGAAATGTCCATAGAGCTCCGAGACAGGATTGTGTCGATGCACAGATCTGGGGAAGGGTACCAAAACGTTTCTGCAGGATTGAAGATACCAAAGAACACAGTGGCCTCAATCATTCTTAAAATGGAAGAAGTTTGGAACCACCAAGACTTTTCCTAGAGCTGCTGCCCAGCCAAACTGAGCAATTGGAGGAGAAGGGCCTTGGTCAAGGAGGTGACCCGATAGTCACTCTGACAGAGCTCTAGAGTTCCTCTGTGGAGCTGGGAGAACCTTCCAGAAGGACAACCATCTCTGCAGCACTCCACAATCAGGCCTTTATTGTAGAGTGACTAGACAGAAGCCACTCCTCAGTAAAAGGGACATGACAGCCCGCTTGGAGTTTGCCAAAAGGTACATAAAGACTCTCAGACCATGAGAAACAAGATTCTCTGGTCTGATGAAACCAAGATTGCACTCTTTGGCCTGAATGCCAAGCGTCACTTCTAGAGGAAACCTGGAACCATCCCTACGGTGAAGCATGGTGGTGGCAGCATCATGCTGTGGGAATGTTTTTCAGTGGCAGCGACTGGGAGACTTGTCAGGATCAAGGAAAAGATGAACGGAGCAAAGTACAGAGAGTTCCTTGATGAAAACCTGCTGCAGAGCGCTCAGGACCTCAGACTGGGGCGAAGGTTCACCTTCCAACAGGACAACCACCCTAAGCACACAGCCAGGACAACGCAGGAGTGGCTTCGGCACTCTGAAGTCTCTGAATATCCTTCAGTGGCTCAGCCAGAGCCCGGTCTTGAAACCAATTGAACATCTCTGGAGAGACCTGAAAATAGCTGTGCAGCAACGCTCCCCATCCAACCTGACAGAGCTTGAGAGGATCTACAGAGATGAATGGGAGAAACTCCCCAAATACAGGTGTTCCAAGCTTGTAGCATCATACCCAAGGAGACTTGAGGCTGTAATCACTGCCAATGGTGCTTCAACAAAGTACTGAGTAAAGGGTCTGAATACTTATGTAAATGTGATATTTCCGGTTTAAGTGTTTTTAAAAATTTGAATGTCATTACGGGGTATTGTGTGTAGATTGTTAATGGGAAAAAACGATTCAATCAATTTTAGAATAAGGCTGTAACGTAACAAAATGTGGAAAAAGTCAAGGGGTCTGAAAACTTTCCGAATGCGCTGTATTGTATGAGATTCTCCAAAATGTAAATAGTCCAGGCATTTATATATAAATTCCAGTCGTACTTAAAGGCCTTTTTAAAGTCAGCTATGAATACCAGGCCTGGTTTCCACAATTATTCATAGTGTTCTATTGTTCCATTTCCAGTACTTGTCTTATGTTATCTCCAATGTATCTCCATGTAAAAAGCCTGTCTGATTAGGATTAATAATATCCAAGAATACCTTTTTAATTCTATGCGGTATGCATTTTGATAGAATTATGACATTACACCACTGAATTGTAAGGGGTCTCCAGTTTTTTTAGGTGGACTGGATCTTTATATTTACCACCTGGGTCCTGTCTCAGAAATTGTGAAATCAGATCTTCTTGCTGAGTCTACCATTTCTATTGGAGTACTTAAAGCATGTTAATAACTGACCTTGGAGTACATCGAAAAAATTATTTATATACCTCAACTAGTATGCCATCAAGACCTGGAGTTTTCCCAAACTTGAAGGCTTTAATTGCATCTAGAAGTTCCTCCTCTGTAATTAGGCCTTCACATGAGTCTTTCTGTATAGTTGTTTACACTATTAATAGAAAAAAAACATAAAAATTAACTGCATTTAGTGGAGATGGAGGAGACTGAAATGTAATCTTTGCTTCCTCTTTCAAAATAGAATTTCTGTCAATTATTTTTGGTAGCATTTCTATGTTGAAGATGAAAAAAGAATTTAGTGCATTATTCCCCATATACCATCCATTTCACTTTATTTTTTATAATATATTACACTTGATCTTTCTTGAATGTTTATTTTTGTTTTTTGTCTAACTTATTCTGTGCCTCTGTTAGAGTTTTTATTACTATCTATCTGTACTGTTAGTTCCTCTATTTCCTTTGTTAAGATGCACTCTGACCTAATATATACACTTCCGGCGCCGAAAAGAGATGGCTGCCTCGCTTCGTGTTCCTTGGAAAATATGCAGTATTTTGTTTTTTTACGTGTTATTTCTTACATCGGTACCCCGGGTAATCTTAGGTTTCATTACATACAGTCGGGAGGAACTACTGAATATACGATTAACGTCAACTCATCATCGTTCCTACCAGGAATATGACTTTCCCGAAACGGATCCAGTGTTTTGCCTTCCACACAATACAATGGATCTGATCCCAGCCGGCGACCCTGTGCGACGCCGAAAAAGGGGAAAACGTGGCGGTCTCGTGGTCAGGCTTCGGAGACGGGCACATCGCGCTCCACTCCCTAGCATACTACTCGCCAATGTCCAGTCTCTTGACAATAAGGTTGATGAAATCCGAGCACGGGTAGCATTCCAGAGAGACATCAGGGATTGCAACGTGCTCTGCTTCACGGAAACATGGCTAACTCAAGGGACGCTAACGGAGTCGGTGCAGCCAGCTGGTTTCTTCATGCATCGCGCCGACAGAAACAAACATCTTTCCGGTAAGAAGAGGGGCGGGGGGGTATGCCTTATGATTAACGAGAAGTGGTGTGATCATCATAACAACACACAAGAACTCAAGTCGTTCTGTTCACCTGATCTAGAACTCCTCACAATCAAATGTCGACCGCATTATCTACCAAGGGAATTCTCGTCAATCATAATCACAGCCGTATACATTCCCCCCCAAGCAGACACATCGATGGCCCTGAACGAACTTTATCTGACTCTTTGTAAACTGGAAACCACACACCCTGAGGCTGCATTCATCGTAGCTGGGGATTTTAACAAGGCTAATCTAAAAACAAAACTCCCTAAATTCTATCAGCATATCGATTGTGCTACCAGGGCTGGAAAAACACTAGACCATTGTTATACTAATTTCCGCGACGCTTATAAGGCCCTCCCCCGCCCCCCTTTCGGAAAAGCTGACCACGACTCCATTTTGTTGATTCCAGCCTACAAACAAAAACTCAAACAACAAGCTCCCGCGCTCAGGTCTGTTCAACGCTGGTCCGACCAATCTGAATCCACGCTTCAAGACTGCTTCGATCACGCAGATTGGAATATGTTCCGCATCGCGTCCAACAACAATATTGACGAATATGCTGATTCGGTGAGCGAGTTCATTAGGAAGTGCATTGACGATGTCGTTCCCACAGCAACGATAAAAACATTCCCAAACCAGAAACCGTGGATTGACGGCAGCATTCGCGTGAAACTGAAAGCGCTGCTTTTAACCAGGGCAAGGTGACCGGAAGCATGACCGAATACAAACAGTGTAGCTATTCTCTCCGCAAGGCAATCAAACAGGCCAAGTCTCAGTACAGAGACAAAATCGAGTCGAAATTCAACAGCTCAGACACAAGAGGTATGTGGCAGGGTCTACAGTCAATCACGGATTACAAAAAGAAAATCCGCCCCGTCGAGGACCAGGATGTCTTGCTCCCAGACAGGCTAAACAACTTTTTTGCCCGCTTTGAGGACAATACAGTGCCACTGACACGGCCCCCTACCAAAACCTGCGGGCTCTCCTTCACTGCAGCCGAGGTGAGTAAAACATTTAAACGTGTTAACCCTCGCAAGGCTGCAGGCCCAGACGGCATTCCCAGCCGCGTCCTCAGAGCATGCGCAGACCAGCTGGCTGGTGTGTTTACGGACATATTCAATCAATCCTTATCCCAGTCTGCTGTTCCCACATGCTTCAAGAGGGCCACCATTGTTCCTGTTCCCAAGAAAGCTAAGGTAACTGAGCTAAACGACTACCGCCCCGTAGCACTCACTTCCGTCATCATGAAGTGCTTTGAGAGACTAGTCAAGGACCATATCACCTCCACCCTACCGGACACCCTAGACCCACTCCAATTTGCTTACCGACCCAATAGGTCCACAGACGACGCAATCGCAACCACACTGCACACTGCCCTAACCCATCTGGACAAGAGGAATACCCATGTGAGAATGCTGTTCATCGATTACAGCTCAGCATTTAACACCATAGTACCCTCCAAACTCGTCATCAAGCTCGAGACCCTGGGTCTCGACCCCGCCCTGTGCAACTGGGTCCTGGACTTCCTGACGGGCCGCCCCCAGGTGGTGAGGGTAGGTAACAACATCTCCACCCCGCTGATCCTCAACACTGGGGCCCCACAAGGGTGCGTTCTGAGCCCTCTCCTGTACTCCCTGTTCACCCACGACTGCGTGGCCATGCACGCCTCCAACTCAATCATCAAGTTTGCGGATGACACTACAGTGGTAGGCTTGATCACCAACAACGACGAGACGGCCTACAGGGAGGAGGTGAGGGCCCTCGGAGTGTGGTGTCAGGAAAATAAACTCATACTCAACGTCAACAAAACAAAGGAGATGATTGTGGACTTCAGGAAACAGCAGAGGGAGCACCCCCCTATCCACATCGACGGGTCAGTAGTGGAGAAGGTGGAAAGTTTTAAGTTCCTCGGTGTACACATCACGGACAAACTGAACTGGTCCACCCACACAGACAGCGTTGTGAAGAAGGCGCAGCAGCGCCTCTTCAACCTCAGGAGGCTGAAGAAATTCGGCTTGTCACCAAAAGCACTCACAAACTTCTACAGATGCACAATCGAGAGCATCCTGTCGGGCTGTATCACCGCCTGGTACGGCAACTGCTCCGCCCACAACCGTAAGGCTCTCCAGAGGGTAGTGAGGTCTGCAGAACGCATCACCAGGGGCAAACTACCTGCCCTCCAGGACACCTACACCACCCGATGTCACAGGAAGGCCATAAAGATCATCAAGGACAACAACCACCCAAGCCACTGCCTGTTCACCCCGCTATCATCCAGAAGGCGAGGTCAGTACAGGTGCATCAAAGCAGGGACCGAGAGACTGAAAAACAGCTTCTATCTCAAGGCCATCAGACTGTTAAACAGCCACCACTAACATTTAGCGGCCGCTGCCAACATACTGACTCAACTCCAGCCACTTTAAAAATGGGAATTGATGGAAATTATGTAAAAATGTACCACTAGCCACTTTAAGCAATGCCACTTAATACAATGTTTACATACCCTACATTACCCATCTCATATGTATATATACTGTACTCTATATCATCTACTGCATCTTGCCATCTTTATGCAATACATGTACCACTAGCCACTTTAAACTATGCCACTTTATGTTTACATACCCTACAGTACTCATCTCATATGTATATACCGTACTCTATACCATCTACTGCATCTGCCATGCCGTTCTGTACCACCACTCATCCATATATCTTTATGTACATATTCTTTATCCCTTTACACTTGTGTGTGTGTGTAAGGTAGTAGTGTGGAATTGTTAGGTTAGATTACTGTTGGTTATTACTGCATTGTCGGAACTAGAAGCACAAGCATTTCGCTACACTCGCATTAACATCTGCTAACCATGTGTATGTGACTAATAAAATTTGATTTGATTTGATTTGAAATAGTTTTTGTTTTAAAGATGAGTATTGAATTTCATGGCCTCTAAATTCACAGTTAAAAGTGTCCTATACAATAAGAGCATCTGCTGTACGTATGTTATGTAGTAAAAAGTCAGTTATAAATTATTCAGTCGCGGTTAAAAACAAGTTGTTGGCTTTGAAAAAATGTCCAATATCCTCGCCGAAATTCTGTAAGAGTAATGTGTATACCAATTATTTGATGGTCCGACCACATTCTGTCCCCTATCAACACTTTTTTAACTGTTAGTGCCAGTGAAAATGACATAAGTAGACAGAACGACTAGCTGGATTGCCATGTATATCTCACTAGGTCAGGATATTGTAGCATTTTCGTCGCCGGATTCTTTGTAAGGCACGGTTTACACATACCAACACAACACCAGTCCAAGTGAAGGGTTAAACCGATTTATTACTATCAGGCATTGCCAGCGTTCTTGATATACAAAACCCAAAACAAACAAAGTATCAATCAATCAAATGTATTTATAAAGCCCTTTTTACATCAGCCGATATCAAACAGCCCAAACAGCAAGCAATGCAGATGTAGAAGCACGGTGACTAGGAAAAACTCCCTAGAAAGGCTGGAACATAGGAAGAAACCTAGACAGGAACCAGGCTCTGAGGGGTGGCCAGTCCTCTTCTGGTTGTGCCGGGTGGAGATTATAACAGTACATGGCCAAGATGTTCAAAGTAAACACTTTGCCACCAGTGGAAGGTCCACCAAGCTTTGTCTTTGGGGGTTCAATCCTGGTTGAAATCATGATTTCCTTTCTGCTTTTAAACCTCCTTCCCCACTGTACGCTCTGTCTCTCCAACAACATTCTACTCCTTCACCTGCCTGGGTCAACAACAACAAAGAAAGAAAACCAAGGGCACGGTTAAGTAGAGTAACTGATTGGTTTCACCTGCATGCAGTTTGGCTCTGATTACAACTGAAGAAAGGTGTGGCTGGTTCTGCTGCAGTCTCGAAGTTTCCCCTGTGCTGTCCGTGGTCCTGCCTCTGAGGACATAATTTTCCTGCCTCAAGATGCCATCTATTTTGTGAAGTGCACCACTCCCTCCTGCAGCAAAGCACCCCCACAACATGATGCTGCCACCCCCGTGCTTCACGGTTGGGATGGCGTTCTTCGGCTTGCAAGTCTCCCCCTTTTTCCTCCAAACACAACAATGGTCATTATGGCCAAACAGTTCCATTTTTGTTTCATCAGACCAGAGGACATTTCTCCAAAAAGTATGATCTTTGTCCCCATGTGCGGTTGCAATCCGTAGTCTGGCTTTTTTATGGCGGTTTTTGCGCAGTGGCTTCTTCCTTGCTGAGCGGCCTTTCAGGTTATGTCGATATATTACTCCTTTTACTGTGGATATAGATACTCTTGTACCTGTTTCCTCCAGCATCTTCACAAGGTCCTTTGCTGTTGTTCTGGGATTGATTTGCACTTTTCGCACCAAAGTACGTTCATCTCTAGGAGACAGAACGCATCTCCTTCCTGAGCTGTGTGATGGCTGCATGGTCCCATGGTGTTTATACTTGTGTACTATTGTTTGTACAGATGAACGTGGTACCTTCAGGCGTTTGGAAATTGCTCCCAAGGATGAACCAGACTTGTGGAGGTCTACAATTTATTTTCAGAGGTCATGGCTGATTTCTTTTGATTTTCCCATGATGTCAAGCAAAGAGGCACTGAGTTTGAAGGGCACTGAGAGGCACTGAGCCTTGGAATACATCCACAGGTACACCTCCAATTGACTCAAATGATGTCAATTAGGCTATCAGAAGCTTCTAAAGCCATGACATCATTTTCTGGAATTTTCCAAGATGTTTAAAGGCACAGTCAACTTAGTGTATGTAAACTTCTGATCCACTGGAATTGTGATACAGTGAATTAGAAGTGAAATAATCTGTCTGTAAACAATTGTTGGAAACAAACAATTGTTGGAAACAAACGTCCTGCACGGTGTTGGGCTGTAAGCACAAGCCCCACCTGTGGACGTCGGGCCCTCATACCACCCTCATGGAGTCTGTTTCTGACCGTTTGAGCAGACACATGCACATTTGTGGCCTGCTGGAGGTCATTTTGCAGGGCTCCTCCTTGCACAAAGGCGGACGTAGCGGTCCTGCTGCTGGGTTGTTGCCCTCCTACAGCCTCCTCCACGTCTCCTGATGTACTGGCCTGTCTCCTGGTAGCGCCTCCATGCTCTGGACACTACGCTGACAGACACAGCAAACCTTTTTGCCACAGCTCGCATTGATGTGCCATCCTGGATGAGCTGCACTACCTGAGCCACTTGTGTGGGTTGTAGACTCCGTCTCATGCTACCACTAGAGTGAAAGCACCGCCAGCATTCAAAAGTGACCAAAACATCAGCCAGGAAGCATAGGAACTGAGAAGTGGTCTGAGGTCACCACCTGCAGAACCACTCCTTTATTGGGGGTGTCTTGCTAATTGCCTATAATTTCCACCCTTTGTCTATTCCATTTGCACAACAGCATGTGAAATTTATTGTCAATCAGTGTTGCTTCCTAAGTGGACAGTTTGATTTCACAGAAGTGTGATTGACTTGGAGTTACATTGTGTTGTTTAAGTGTTCCCTTTATTTTTTTGAGCAGTGTATTTTGCAATCTGTATGGCTCAGTTGTCAACATCCTGGTCCTCAAATGAAACTGGTAAACCTTCC
Source organism: Salvelinus alpinus (assembly GCF_045679555.1). NCBI lineage: Eukaryota > Metazoa > Chordata > Actinopteri > Salmoniformes > Salmonidae > Salvelinus > Salvelinus alpinus. The sequence goes on from NC_092094.1 coordinate 69,205,884, forward strand.
TATTTATGCTATTTTTATTCCTCCGCCAGTTTTGATCCTTCATATGGAGCAGACAGACCAGTTCCCTTCCTCCTCCCGCTGCCACCTGCCTCCTCCATTTTTGGGGTAATGCTGTATTCAATTGGTTGTACTCTTGGATTGAGCAGACCTTTCCGTACAATTCTGATAACTCCATGAAGGACATAACTCTACCTTTCCAATTTACAATATAATTTGAGAACAAAATACTCTTTTCAAACATCTTTCCCATAAATACAGCTATTTTATCAACCAGCACATTTGAGTTCAACCATAATATTTGTTAGAATATTTGTTCTGTCTTTTCAGGGGGTTGAAATTGCACTTGTAGCCAGCTCTGCATTGCTTGTTTGAAAAAGAAAGATACTTTGAAAAAAGTATCATTTTCAATTAATCGAGGCAAAAAGGCCATTTTTAAACAATGGATGAGCTTTTCTTAGTAGAACCATTTAGGGTTCAAGTAAAACTTTTGAATAAGTGAAGCTTATATATTTAATAATCTCAACCCACCCAATTCATATTCGTTATATAGATATATATAGAATACTTTTTGTTAGCGTTCCTGTATTGGAGATTCAGGAATATTTTGTACATTTTTCTCCATATTCCATCCAGTTTTATATTTTTTTGGTAATAGATTACATTAGATTGTTTTCTTGAATAAATTCCTCAAGTTCTTTTGTTTTTCCTCTAACTTATTTTGTATCTGTAGTATCGTTTTTATTGCTATCTACCTGTACTATTAGTTCATGGATTTCCCTTGTCAGTCTTGTCTCTTTAGCCAGAAACTGCTTTTTTATAAAAAAAATGTTTTATAATATGTTTATTATTTTCCAATTAATTTTTTTTTTTAAAAGACAGCAATACAAACATTGACATTCATTGTACTGTTGAATGGGATGGCCAATTTAGAGGACAAACAAAACTTAAACATACACAAAATAAAACAAAATCTTATTAGGTGGTACATGTATAAGAAGACAGCATATAGTCATTACAAGCAGTGTATTTGAGCCAAAAATAAATATTGAGTGGAGTAGAGCACAGAGTAGCAGCAGATCACACAGTTATGAAGCGGGACTAGACCATTTATCCAGTATCGGCTGCCATATTTTGTAAAACAATGGACTTCTATTGGAGGTACTGTATCGTATCTTGTCCATATGTATTACATTCCCTAAATCCCGTAACCACATTTCAAAGGTAGGTACAGTCTCCAATTCCCAAAATTGCAGTATGAGCCTTTTGGCTAATAGAGTACAAAGAGAGACAGCCTTCCCCTCCTGGTTATTCCCATCAACTGTACCAAACAGATCGATCAGTGGGTCTGGGGCTATAACTCTATTGAAGGCTTTAGATAAGTAATCAAAAATGAGAGCCCAGTAAGCATGTAACTTAGGACATGTCCAAAATAAGTGGGTCATTGTCCCCTCATCCTGCTTGCACCTCTCACACAGTGGTGAGGTGTCCGGGAATTTTTTATGCAGTTTTACTTTTGAGTAATGTAACCTGTGTATCACCTTAAACTGTACAGGGTTGTGTCTGGCATTATCTGAACTGTGGTTTATATTCCTGAGTGCTTCTACCCAGTCCTCATCTGAGATTTCTGAACCAAGTTCTTGTTCTCAAGCACTTTTAATGGTGTCTGTGGATACCTCTATGTGGGCCTGTAGCACATCATACAGTCTAGAGACCGACCCTTTTGAATGGGGTTTGACAAGGATCAAGCTATCTAACGTAGGATTATTTGGCTTCATGCCATACTGTGGGATATGTGTCCTTAAGAAATTCCTGATTTCTAGGTATCTGAAAAAAGTGTTGTTGGCATGTTAAACTTTCCCTGTAATTGTTGAAATGAAGCTAACTGACCATCCATGTATAAATTACCAATTGTTTTCAGCCCCTTCTCCCTCCACTGTGAAAACACCATATCATCCAATGCAGGGTGGAAAGCATGATTCTGGCAAATCGGGCTGTCAATGTATACAGTGGGTATGTTAAGAAAATGCCTAATCTGTTTCCAGATCCTAAGAGTATGACAAATGACTGGATTAGAGTCATTAGTGGCTTTTTTCACATATGATGGACTATTAACCAGTGCAGGGAGTGAGGAACGTTGACAGGAGGCCTGCTCAATCAAAAGCCATGAAGGTGTCACGTCTGCTCCCGCTCTTCCCTTCCCCTGGCGCTTGAGGGCGCCAGATTACCCTGCATCACACGCTCCTGCCATCTATCATGCACACCTGCCTTCCCTCGTCACTTGCATCAGCATTATTGGACTCACCTGGACTCACTTATCTCCTGTATATTTCCTCCCCTATAATTGTCAGTTCCCTAGCTCTGTTCCCTGCTGCTGGATTGATTGTTTCTTGTCTTAGTTTCTGTTTGCTGACGCTGTGCTTGTCTCGTTATTTATTAAATGTTTACTCTTCGTCCCTCCAGCGTCATGCCGCGTGACCGAAGGCATATAATTCTGTCGCATCTCAGGTAAACTTTCCCTCCAGAAAGACACAATGTTCAGATTAGCAGCCCAATAATACAGTTTAAAGTGAGGAAGGCCAAAGCCCCCCCCTCTTGTACTTGCATAAATGCTTCTTTGAAATTCTGGCTGCCTTGTTATCCCATAAAAATGGAATTACTATTGAATCCAGTTTCTTAAAATAGCTTTGTGGTATGAAATTCGGTAGACATTGGAAGAGGTAAAGAAACCTGGGTAGGACAACCATTTTAATAGCATTTATACGACCAACCAAGGAGATGGGCAGAGTGATCCAAAAATCTATATTTTGTTTAAGCTGATACATTTTCATGTCCCAATTCGCTTTCAATAGCTGATCAAGGTCTCTTGTCACTACAATGCCAAGGCTTGTGAACTTGTCCCTCACTGTTCTAAACGGGGTAGATTGCAGAAATTGCATATCCACAGGCCGTGATATTGGCATCTATTCGCTTTTTTGCCAGTTTATCTTGTAGCCAGAGAAGGAGCAGAATGTATTTATCAAGTTAAGTAAGGGGGGAATAGAAGTTTTAGGCTTGGATAAAAACAAAAGAACATTGTCTGCAAAAGGGGACATTTTGTGCTGCGTGTCTTTTATTTTGACAGAATCTATATCGGCACATGCCCGAATGCGAGTAGCAAGGGGTTCCATGGCCATAGCGAAGAGAGCACCCCTGTCGGCAGCCCTTGAACAGGCGGAATGACTGCGACATTTCTTGATTGGTTACCACGGACGCCATTGGGTGTGCATGAATTATTCTTATCCAATGAATAAATTCCTTTCCAAACCCGAAATGCTCCACATCATATACTTCCACTCAATCTGATCAAACGCCTTCTCTGCGTCAAGAGCTATTACCACTGCCTCCACTTTATGATCATGATACATTACGTTGAAAAGGCGTCTCAAATTGTAGTATATATGTCGGCCCGGGATAAAACCTGTCTGGTTAGGGTGTATGATGGCAGAAATATATTTTTTCCAATCGGTTTGCCAATATCTTTGTCAACACCTTATTTTCTATGGGGAGTAACGACACGGGGCGATAAGACGACATCTCCATGGAATCTCTATCTTTTATCAAGATCAGTGCTATTGTAGCCTCGTACAGTGTTTGCGGGAGTTTGGCATTTTCTTTGGATTGTTTAAACATTGGCAACATAAGTGGAGCTAGACTGGCGCAGTACTTCTTATAGAATTCTATTACATATCCATCGGGCCCAGGGGCCTTGCTGTTGGGAAATTCTGCTATTGCTGTGTTAATTTCCTCTAAAGTTATCCCAGCATCGAGTGCAGCAGCTGCCCCCCTGTCTAGTTTAGGAAGTTCACATTCAGCGAGAAAGCGTTCCATAGTTTGTGGATCAGTAGCATCGCATTTTGATTGATATAGCTCTGAGTAAAACTGCGCAAAGCATTTATTAATGTCCTGCGGATCTGTTACTATTTTACCCTTGTCTTTTATTTTGTGAATAGCTCTAGATGCCTGTACATGCCTTAGCTGTCTTGCTAATAATTTGTGGTTTGTCACCCAGTTCAAAATAACTTTGTTGCGTTCTAGCAAGTAAAGAGCTTACCCGTTTCGAAAGGATGGTATTGTATTCATATTTCAACTTTGATCTTCTCAAGGACTGTATTCAAGGAATTCGTCCTAAAAACGTTCTCCTGTCTCCAAATATCAATAATGTTAAGGTTTGTCATCAATGTATTTAGACAATGGCATTTGATTGTTGAAGTGACCTTGATAACTGTTTATCTAAAAGAGGATCTAACGTACAGATAGTCACCTCCAACAATAACACTTGTATCCGAGATATTTGGTATGGCCTTAAATATCCTTTGAAAAAATAATGGATCATCGAAGTTGGGTCCATATAAATTGACCAAGGTTATTGGTTTCGAATTCAGTGTACCAGCCACAATAATATACCGACCATTAGGATCTGAAATCGAGGATGAGTAAACAAAAGGAATGTTTTTCCTTATCAGGATTGCTACGAGTCGGACAGATATATAACTTTGATGCAAAAGTTATAACTTTGCATCAAAGTTATATATCTGTCCGACTCGTAGCTTGGCCTGAGCGGAGCGTTTAATATGAGTTTCTTGAAGAAGCACTATGTCAGCCCCCAGTGATTTAAGGCGAGAAAAAACCTTAATTCGTTTCACGACATGCCCTAAGCCATTACAGTTCCAGCTGACTATCTTTATTCCACTAGGTCTACTCTGTGCTCGGTCACTGTGGCATTTCTTATTTTAGAGCAAATTGTTGCTGTCATACAAAACCCAGAAGAAAAACGTCCCGCCGTGCGGGAGCTTGTCATGCCACCTGTATTAATAAATATGAACATAAAACACAGACCCCATCGCCCCTCCCGTCCCTTTACTGAGTGACTTCTCCAAACGAAGCACTCCTTGACTTAAACACAAACCTTAGTTCAAGCTGTATGTCTAGACACCCTAACTCGTCATCTATAGATGCTCCGCATATAAACTAATATTAAATAACACTTAACTCTCACGTTAGGGGGTGAGTGGCGCTAAAACATGATAGGCCAAACAATGCTATGTTGAAATTGGTTCGTTGTCTCTCATTCAAATTATCTTGTCTAGCGCCCCCTTTATTGGTGCCTTTTCCCTTTGTCATATTGCCAGACAATGTTTGAAGTTATAGGTTGTGAGAGGTTAAGATAAATATGAATTTGTTTCAAAATAGAGCGGAGCTCTAGCAAATCAAATCAAATTTTATTTGTCACATACACATGGTTAGCAGATGTTAATGCGAGTGTAGCGAAATGCTTGTGCTTCTAGTTCCGACAATGCAGTTGTAACGGATGTGAAATGGCTAGCTAGTTAGCGGTGGTGAGCGCTAATAGCGTTTCAATCGGTTACGTCACTCGCTTTGAGACCCTGAAGTAGTGGTTCTCCTTGCTCTGCGGCCTTTGTGGAGCGATGGGTAACGACGCTTCGTGGGTGACTGTTGTTGATGTGTGCAGAGGGTCCCTGGTTCGCGCCCGGTTCGGGGCGAGTGGACGCCATAAAGTTGAACTGTTACACAGTAATAACCAACGAGTAATCTAACCTAACAATTCCACAACAACTACTTTATACACAAGTGTAAAGGGATGAAGAATATGTACATAAAGATATGAATGAGTGATGGTACAGAACGGCATAGGCAAGATGCAGTAGAGTACAGTATATACAGTATATACATATGAGATGAGTAATGTAGGGTATGTAAACATAAAAGTGGCATTGTTTAAAGTGGATAGTGATACATGTAATACATAAAGATTACATAAAGATGGCAAGATGCAGTAGATGGTATAGGGTACAGTATATACATATGAGATGTAGGGTATGTACACATTATATTAAGTGACATTGTTTATAGTGGCTAGTGATACATTTTTAAATCAATTTTTCCATTAACTTCTCTGCGCTACGGATCCCTTTAGGGGGATCATTTTCCTAAACAACCGCTGAATTGCAGGGCGCAAAATATTACTAACAATATTTATAATCATGCAATCACAAGTGAAATATACCAAAACACAGCTTAGCTTGTTGTTAATCCACCTATCGTGTCAGATTTTGAAAATATGCTTTGCAGCGAAAGCAATCCAAGCTTTTGTGAGTGTATCAATCAATGCTACAACAGCTAGCCCCAAATTAGCATGGTCACGAAAGTCAGAAAAGCAATAAAATTAATCGCTTACCTTTGATAATCTTCGGATGTTTGCACTCACGAGACTCCCAGTTACACAACAAATGTTCTTTTTGTTTGATAAATATTACTTTTATCACAAAAAAACGCCATTTGGGTTGCGCGTTATGTTCAGAGAATCAAAGCCTCGTTCCGTTCGACGAAAATTCCAAAAAGTATCCGTAATGTTCGTAGAAACATGTCAAATGTTTTTTATAATCAATCCTCAGGTTGTTTTTAACAAACATAATCGATAATATTTCAACCGGACCGTAACCTATTCAATAAAAGAGAGAAAGAAAATGGAGAGCTACCCCTCTCGCGCGCAGGAACTAATCAGAGGACACCTGACTAGTTTTGAAAAATCTCGCTCATTTTTCAAAATACAGCCTGAGGAAGCCATTGGAAAAGGAATCTGGTTGATACCCCTTTAAATGGAAGAAAGACGGGCCAGGAAACACAGATATTAAAAAAAATAACTTCCGGGTTAGATTTTCTCAGGTTTGCGCCTGCAGAATCAGTTTTGTTATACTCACCGACAATATTTTGACAGTTTTGGAAACTTTGGAGTGTTTTCTATCCTAATCTGTAAATTATATGCATATTCTACTATCTGGACCTGAGAAATAGTCCGTTTACCTTGGGAACGTTATTTAAAATAAAAAAAATCTGACCCCTAGCGTCAAGAGGTTAATGTAACCGCTGTGTCAGATTTCAAAAATCTTTTAGGAAAAAGCACAATATTCAATAATTTCAGAAGTCAACAAATGAGAGTGCCTGGGGACACGCAGGGCCTGGTTTAGCCTCCATATCACCTGAGGAACAGAGGAGGAGTAGGATGAGGTTACGGATAAAGGTATCCCAAACAATAAGGGGATTTGATTAACCTATATTATACTGGAAAATTTCAGTTAAAAATAAGTTGTCCTCCAGTAAACTTTGATCAAATTTCCAATATCCCCATCCATGTGGAAAATCTTATGTGAATGTCAATAAGATGATGATCCGATCGCATTCTGTCTCCTATTAAAACTTTATAAACGTTTGATGCAAAAGAGAAAGAGACAAGAAAATAGTCAAGACGACTAGATTGATTAAGTCTCCTCCATGTATATCTCACTGGATCGGGGTTTTTAGTCTCCAAATATCCACTATTTCTAATGTGTCCATAATATTTGAGATTTCCTTAAGGGCATGGTGATGATAGTTTGTAGAGTGATTACCTTTACGGTCCATTGAATTACTTAACACTGTGTTATAGTCTCCTACCATAATGATTTGATCATTTGTTGCCATTAAGTTCAATAAATTGGTATAAATGCTTTTGAAGAAGTATGGATCATCCTGATTTGGACCATATAGATTAATGAGCCAAATTTCTTTTTCGTCCACTTTCATATTCAAAAAGATCTACCGTCCTTGCAAATCAATCCTAACTATTTGCACATTCAGATCAAAATGTTTGTTAATTAATATCATCACACCTTTCACCCCATTCCTTTTTCCACTCAACTTCATCTAAGGATGTAGAGTGAGTTTCCTGTAAACAGTATATGTATATTATATATAGTATATTATATTCCTTTTCTTTTAGCCACGTAAAGACTGATATTTTTTTCTAATCTGCTAAACCGTTACAATTATAACTGGCTATACTTGTTTCATCCCTTACCATAACTAGATTCTATTCTCAGTCTAAATGGACAATAATTAGTGCTTGTAGTTACTGCCATCAAATCAAACTTTATTTGTCACATACGCCGAATACAAGTGTAGACCTTACCGTGAAATGCTTACTTTACAAGCCTTTAACCAACAGTGCAGTTCAAGAAGAGTTAAGAAAATATTTACCAAATAGACCAAAGTAAAAAATAATAATAAATAAAAACTAGCACAATAAGAATAACAATAACGAGGCTATATACAGGGGGTACCGGAACCGAGTCAGTGTGCGGGGGTACAGGTTAGTTGAGGTAATTTGTACATGTAGGTAGGGGTGAAGTGACTATACAAAGATAATAAACAACGAGTAGCAGCAGTGTACAGGAGGGAGGGGTCAATGTAAATAGTCCGGGGGAGATTTTATACATTTTTCAGCAGTCTTATGGCTTGGGCGTAGAAGCTGTTGAGGAGCCTTTTCATCCTAGACTTGGCGCTCCGGTACCGCTTGCCGTGTGGTAGCAGATTAAAACTTCTTGTCAATAGGGGGGCGCTGTTTTCACTTTGGAAAAAATCGTGCCCAATTTAAATGGCCTCGTACTCTGTTCTAGATCATACAATATGCATATTATTATTACTATTGGATAGAAAACACTCTGAAGTTTCTAAAACTGTTTGAATTATATCTGTGAGTAAAACAGAACTCATTTGGCAGCAAACTTCCATATAGGAAGTGAAAAATCTGAAAACGAGGCTCTGTTTCAGGGCCTGCCTATTCAACTGGCTTTTATTTATCGATATGTATGCACTTCATACGCCTTCCACTAGATGTCAACAGGCAGTGGACGGTTGAATGGGGTGTCTAGCTTGATCTGAGGCCGAATAAGAGCTTTTGGAGTGACAGGTCCGGTATTTTCTTTGTCTTCGACGGCGCGCGGGGGAGCTCGACATTGTCTTCTGAAAAGCGTTCGGTATACACGGCGAATATCTCCGGCTCTGATTTTATTTGATACATATGAGAAAAACATCATAAAGTAGGTTTTTTCAACCGAGTTTTATCAGTTTAATTCAACGTTTAATGGGACTTTTGGAATTTTCCGTTCTTTGCGCCAAGAGAGGATGGGAATGTTCGCGCCACAATGCTAGCCAAGGTTGCTAATTCGGCAGAAGAAATGGACATTCTAAAACCAAACAACGATTTATTCTGGAAATAGGACTCCTTGTACAACATTCTGATGGAAGCTCAGCAAAAGTAAGAAAACATTTATGATGTTATTTCATATTTCTGTGTAATATGTTGATGCCTATTCTCCGCCGTGTTGGTGAGCGCTGTCTGACAATAACCCAAGCTGTATGTTGTGGTAAAGTTATTTAAAAAAATCTAAAACAGCGGTTGCATTAAGAACCAGTGTATCTTTCATTTGCCATACAACAACTATTTTTATGTAAAGTTTATGATGAGTTCTTTGGTCAGATTAGGTGAGTGTCCAAAATATCTCCGGACATTCTGGGGAAATGTTGCTACGTATTCACAATGTATAACCAGGATTTGTAGCTATAAATATGCACATTTTCGAACAAAACATAAATGTATTGTATAACATGTTATAAGACTGTCATCTGATGAAGTTGTTTCTTGGTTAGTGATTAATTTTATCTCTATTTTGTCGGTTTTGTGAAAGCTACCTATGCGGTGGAAACATGCGGTTGTGTGTTTGGCTATTGTGGTTAGCTAATAGAAATACATAGTGTTTTCGCTGTAAAACATTTAAAAAATCGGAAATGATGGCTGGATTCACAAGATGTTTATCTTTCGTTTGCTGTATTGGACTTGTGATTTCATGAAAATTATATTATATGATATCCCTGTCCCGTTACGCTAGGCTATGCTAGTCAGCTTTTTTTGATGAGGAGGATCCTGGATCCGGGAGGGTGATGAAGTAGAGGTTAAACAGTCTGTGACTTGGGTGACTGGAGTCTGACAATTTTATGGTCTTTCCGCTGACACCTCCTTTTATATAGGATGGCAGGAAGTTTGGCTGCAGTGATATACTGGGCCGTACGCACTATCCTCTGTAGTGCCTTACGGTCAGATGCCGAGCAGTTGCCATACCAGGCGGTGATGCAACCGGTCAGGATGCTCTCGATAGTGCAGCTGTAGAACGTTTAGAAGATCTATGCCAAATCTTTTCAGTCTCCAGAGGGGGAGAAGTGTTGTCTTGCTCTCTTCACGACTGTTTTGGTGTGTTTGGACCATGATAGGTCGTTGCTGATGGGGACATCAAGGAACTTGAAACTCTCAAACTGCTCCACTACAGCACCGTCGATGTTAATGGGGGCATGTTCGTCCTGCCTTTTCCTGTAGTCCACGATCAGCTCCTTTGTCTGGCTCACATTGAGGGAGAGGTTGTCCTTGCACCACACTGCCAGGTCTTTGGCCTCCTCCCTATAGGCTGTCTCATCGTTGTCAGTGATCAGTCCTACCACTGTTGTCATCAGCAAACTTAATGGTGTTTGGCCACGCAGTCGTGGGTGAACAGGGAGTACAGGAGGGGATTAAGCATGCACTCCTGAGGGGCCCCCGTGTTGAGGATCAGCGTGGCAGATGTGTTGTTTGCCTACCCTTACCACCTGGGGGCGGCCCATCATGAAGTCCAGGATCCAGTTGCAGAGGGAGGTGTTTAGTCCCAGGGTCCTTAGTTTAGTGATAAGCTTTGTGGGCATTATGGTACACTGAGCTGTAGTCAATAAACAGCATTCTCACATACCCCTAGCAGAGGGCCTCTTTACATTTAACATTTACATTTAAGTCATTTAGCAGACGCTCTTATCCAGAGCGACTTACAAATTCTTTACACGGGTCATCACTGTGAGCCAGTCCCCCAGCCTACCCAGCCGTCCGCCCAGGTTAGTGATGCCCGACTGTCCCTTCCAGAGAAGTATGGCGGTACTCTATCGAAATACCGTGGCTTCCTACTCCAGGGATCCCTCTATTATGCCTATCAGATGGGATCCCCCACCACGAGAGGTCCAAGGTTGCCACCGTCATATCCCCGCTGACTGGGCGGGCGTTGGAGTAAGCTACGGCCGTCTGGGAGAAAGAGGAGGAGCCGGGTTCCTATGAGAGGTTCATGACTCTGTTCAGGGGGCAGAGAGGGAGGTGAGCAACCTTTCCTACTCCAGCAGGGTGTCCAGACCGCCGTGGAGTACGCCCTCAACTTTCAGACTGTGGTAGCCTCCAGCGAAGAGATCCAGACAGAGTTGGCGTGTCGGGATGACAACCTATCCTTGAACTCACTCATCACCATCCGTCTGGATAACCTTCTTCGGGAGCGCCGGTTCCCACCTCCTTTGGCTGTCCTGAGGCAGAGCCTGAACCCATGGAGGTAGGGGCCACACACCTCTCTGTGGCTATGCCGGAGACAGCTTAGGGCTCTGTCTTGATTGAGGCCAGGACGAGCACCAGCTTCAGCGGTGTCCTGTGCATACCAACACGGGGTCAATGATGGTTTGGGTAGAAGGACATTAATCATTTGGTGTAAGGCAAACAGATTACAAAGAGTAATAAGTGCTTTAAAACTAGCATTGTCCTTTTTGAGCATGTCTGTTTTAAAATCAAAAAGTCACAATAACTATTACCAAAATCCACACAGTTGGTGCTCCTGAGTGGCGCAGTGGTCTAAGGCACAGTGCTAGATGCGTCACTACAGACACCCTGGTTTGATTCCAGGCTGTATCACAACCGGCCGTGATTGGGAGTCTCATAGGCCGTCATTGTAAATAAGAATTTGTTCTTAACTGACTTATCTAGTTAAATAAAGGTTAAATAAAAATATTTTAAAAAAGAGGTTTCCACCAAATAGTTGGCGTTTACTTCCAACCTTAATCACCTTTATGGAGGGATTGTACCAGCTGGGATTTACGAACGTGTTTAGTAAGGTGTTTTTCCCATGGCCAAAGTGCTTAGTGCCAATCTGGTCTTTGAGCCGGATCGTCGGATTAAAACTGCATACCTTGTCAAAAGGACATTGACTTGATGTACAAAAAGGGCCTGTATCTATAAAGGTTAATATAAGGAACGGTCACATAAAAGGTAGCATTTCATACTGTACAGTCATAAAACATCCATGGTGCATCCATTAATGAGCGTTGTATCATTAATTTACTTAACAGTGAAATTAGTGTCTATCACTTAAAATAAATGTATTTCATAGTTTGGCAGCTCTGACAGTTGTCATTCAAAAAACAACAATCCCAGAGGGGACTTGTGAATTTTGGCTGACATATGTTAATGTATTGAGCCAATCACTTCATCCGAGTGAAGCCACAACACAAAGACATGTGTCGATCAAATAATTAAGCTGTCTAATGTTTTGGGGGAGAATCCCTGGAAAGCAACATTAATGAGATTGCTTTGCCCCCTTTATCCTACTTTAGTTGTTGATTCATTGGTATGGGCCCAGAAACAGAGACATTGGAGATGTGCTTTGATAAGTGTGGTTTAGCATCGCAATTGATCAGACAACGGTGCTTGTTCTTGAGAGCCCTGGCTCTCTCTCTCTCTCTCTCTCTCTCTCTCTCTCTCTCTCTCTCTCATAACCCAAGGCCCTGTCTTCTGATTTAGATTTTTTAAGGCAGAATTACCCAGCATTCGCTTGTTAGGAGACGGTCTGAAGGGAACATTTTAAATCTAAGGAGGGAAGAAAATACCAAAAGAACATGGGTAGCTCTCTACTTATCATTCCGAGGATCTGTTTGCTCACACAAGCAGATCACGTGTGGCTGGAATTTGGGAATGGGGTAATTTACCAGAAAATGCCCGTCATAAAACATGAATTACCGACGGTATCAAGCCAGGGTCTGCTCATGGATATCTATTTCAAAGTAATTTGATGAACAATTGATTCACTTCCCAATTCCGGAGCACAAAGACAATATGGGTTACTATTATTCAAAGACATAGAACCTATAGTATAATATAATATAATCCTTCTGGATCTAAATAGCCTTCTGGCAGTGTTTGTTCTATCTGAGAAGCCAAGTCCAGTAATATGTTATGATTTTGTATGGTTAGGTGCACTGTAGTACTATATAGTGTGTTCGTAAAGTATTCAGACCCCTTCCCTTTTTACACATTCTTACATTACAGCATTTTTCTAAAATGGATTAAATAAAATTGTAGAATAATAGTGAAGACATAAACTATGAAATAACACATGTGGAAGTAACCAAAAAAGTGTTAAATAAATCAAAATATATTTATTATTTGAGATTCTTCAAAGTAGCCACCCTTTGCCTTGATGACACTTCAAATCAAAGTTTATTTGTCACGAGCGCCGAATACAACAGGTGTAGACCTTACAGTGAAATGCTTACTTACAGGCTCTAACCAATAGTGCAAAAAAGGTGTTAGGTGAACAATAGGTAAGTAAAGAAATAAAACAACAGTAAAAAGACAGGCTATATACAGTAGCGAGGCTATAAAAGTAGCGAGGCTACATAGACACCGGTTAGTCAGGCTGATTGAGGTAGTATGTACATGTAGATATGGTTAAAGTGAATATGCATATATGATGAACAGAGAGTAGCAGTAGCTTTGCTCACGCTTGGCATTCTTTCAACCAGCTTCATGAGGTAGTCACCTGGAATGCATTGAAATGAACAGGTTAAATTAACATTAAGTTAATTTGCGGAATTTCTTTCCTTAATGCGTTTGAGCCAATCAGTTGTGTTGTGACAAGGTAGGGGTGGTATACAGAAAACAGCCTTATTTGATAGAAGACCAAGTCCATATTATGACATGAACAGCTCAAACAAGCTAAGCGAAACAATAGTTCATTATTACTTTAAGACATGAAAGTCAGTCAATATGGAACATTTCAAGAACTTTGAAAGTTTCTTCAAGTGCCGTCACAAAAACCAAGTGCTATGATGAAACTGGCTCTCATGAGGACCGCCACAGGAAAGGAAGACCCAGAGATACCGCTGCTGCAGAATATAAATTCATTAGAGTTACCAGCCTCAGAAATTGCAGCCCAAATAAATGCTTCACCGAGTTCAAGTAAGACACATCTCAACATCAACTGTTCAGAGGAGACTGCATGTATCAGGCCTTCATGGTCTAATTGCTGCAAAGAAACCACTACTGAAGGACACCAATAAGAAGAAGAGACTTGCTTGGGCTAAGAAACACGAGCAATGGACATTAGAAAGGTAGAAATCTGTCCTTTGGTCTGATGAGTCCAACTTTGAGATTTTTGGTTCCAACCGCCGTGTCTTTGTGAGACGCAGAGTAGGTGAACGGATGATCTCCACATGTGTAGTTCCCACCTTGAAGCATGGAGTAGGAAGTGTGATGGTGTGGGGTGCTTTGCTGGTGACACTTTCCATGATATTTTAAAATTCAAGGCACACTTAACCAGCATGGCTACAACAGCATTCTGCAGCGATACTCCATCCCATCTGGTTTGCGCTTAGTGGGAGTATCGTTTGTTTTTCAACAGGACAATGACCCAACACACCTCCAGGCTTTGTAAGGGCTATTTGACCAAGAAGGAGAGCGATGGAGTGCTGCGTCAAATGACCTGGCCTCCACAATCACCCATGTTTTGAGATGAGTTGAACCGCAGAGTGAAGGAAAAGCAGCCAACAAGTGCTCAGCATATGTGGGAACTCCTTCAAGACTGTTGGAAAAGCATTCCAGGTGATGTCGGTTGAGAGAATGCCAAGAGTGTGCCAAGCTGTCATCAAAGCAAAGGGTAGCTATTTGAAGAATCTCAAATATAAAATGTATTTTGATTTGTTTAACACTTTTGTAGTTACTACATGATTCCGTATGTGTTATTTCATAGTTTTGATGTCTTCACTATTATTCTACAATGTAGAAAATAAAGAAAAACACTTGAATGAGTAGGTGTTCTAAAACTTTTGACTAGTAGTGTGTATCTATATAAAAACTGAAATACCTTATTTACATAAGTATTCAGACCCTTTGCTATGAGACTCGAAATTGCTGGCCGCACCCCAAAATGAGCATTGGGAGAGAAGAGCCTTGGTCAGGGAGGTGACCAAGAACTCAATAGTCACTCTTACAGAGCTCCAGAGTTACTCTGGAGATGGGATAAACTTCCAGAAGGCCAACCATCTCTACAGCACTCCACCAATCAGGCCTTTATGGTAGAGTGGCCAGACGGAAGCCCCTCCTCATTGAAAGGCATATAACAGCCCACTTGGCGTTTTCCAAAAGGCACCTAAAGGACTCAGACCATGAGAAACAATATTCTCTAGTCTGATGAAACCAAAATGTTATTCACTCACTTTGCCGGTGCACACCGGAATATTGTCGGAGAAAGACCTTTAATTAGAGAGTCTCTCTGGGGAATGGCTGTGTCCCGGGCTCTAATGAGAGCACAGGAATGCCAAGCATCACGTCTGGAGGAAACCTAACACCATCCCTACGGTGAAGCATGGTGGTGGCAGCATCATGCAGTGGGGATATTTTTCAGTGGCAGGGACTGGGAGTGTAGTCCGTATCTAGGGAAAGATGAACGGAGCAAAGTACAGAGAGATCCTTGATGAAAACCGCGCTCAGCACCTCCAACTGGGGCGAAGGTTCACCCTCCAACAAGACAACGACCCTAAGCACACAGCCAAGGCAATGCAGGAGTGGCTTCGAGACAAGTCTCTGAATGTCCTTGAGTGACCCAGCCAGAGACCGGACTTGAACCTGATCTCTGGAGAGACCTGAAAATAGCTGTGGAGCAACACTCCCCATCCAACCTGTCAGAGCTTGAGAGGATCTGCAGAGAAGAATGGGAGAAGCGCCCCAAATTTGCAAAAATGTCTAAAAACCTTTTTTTTTGCTTTGTCATTATGGGGTATTGTGTGTAAATTGATGAGGAGAAAAAAACATTTAATCAATTTTAGAATAAGTCTAACGTAACAAAATGTGGAATAAGTCAAAGGGTTTGAATACTTTCCGAATGCACTGTATATAATGTTTGTATATTATGGCATGATGTGACATTGTATGGTCATGGAATAGTAACATGATATGGGTACCGGTTGATGTGTGTGTGTGCCAGCCCTATAGTGTTTCCCCGGAGTCCACAGTACTGAATAGCTTCATATGTTTATCCCTTCTGTGACAGGCAGTACAGCCTTATTACTTGTTACAGAACTCCCGCAATAGTCTTCCGTTCCCAGCTTCTTTAACCCAGCCTCCTGCAAACACTTGCCACATTAACCTCGAAATCTTCCCATCGTAATCCACAGCCGTGTTCACTCCAAAATTCACTCACTTTGCCAGCTCACGCTGGAATATTGTCGTAGAAACGATAGAGACCTTTAATTAGGCAGTCTCTCCGGGGAATGGCTGTGTCCTGGGCTCTAATGAGAGCACATGAGACTGGCTTCATTAACTCTCCCCACTCCTCTCCTGGGATTTCTATCGCTCTCTTTCCCTCTCACTTTCTCCTGTTCCAGGGGCAGGCTGGCAATCTGGTCCAACTCTCTTCCACAGACAATCAGTCGCTGCCTATGTTGGAGAGCCCCTGTCCCAAGGGGTGAACAACCGCACATAGCTTACGAACAAGTGGAGGCTATACACCACAACACAACACCAACAGAAGCTCACAAGGAAATGTGGCACCAAACGCATTCTTCGAAACGTAATGTAATTGCTTGCTTGATGTCCAGACATGCCCAAGATTACAAGCGACAAGTGTGCATTAAAATATACACCATAATGGCTGACGAGATGTACAAAATCACAATGTAAACAGAAATATACTTTAAAGCTGCTGACTCACAGATTAAGAGGGCACCACTGAAACAGTACCCTGACAGTCATTGGGTTTTTTTCACACAAATGTGTAATTTCCCCTTGGTGACACAACACAGAGGATATCGATGACAACAAAGCGGCTCAGTTGACAAGCAATCGCGCCCTTTTGTGTTGATTGTTGGCACCACACGCCACATAATGCAATAAAGGTTTTCTGCTTCACAGTTTGTTGGCTAATTGCATCAAAGCACTTGACAACTGCCTCGTCTCGGCATCCGCGTTTTTGCAAACATCAATGGGAACAGCTCAAACCGGCACGATAGGCAGATAACATATAGCGAGGCCTACTGTGGGAACCAAAGTGTGACTTCAGCCCCTCTCCCACTACTCCTACCACCCTGGCCCACCAAGGCTCCTGCCGACCTGGCTGATGAGAAACAGAATGAACGTCAAAATAAGTCAGGCTTCGGGAGGGATGGATGGAGAGTGTTGCTTTGCATTTCGAACACTGGGGGAATGCTGGGGCCAGGCGAAGGTTATAGGGGGAGGAGAGGAAGAGAGAAGAAAGGAAAAACGATTGCATAGTGGGATGTCAGGGTCGATGTCTTCAGGTGAGGACCTAATAGTATCTGGCAGACCCCCAGCCACCCACGGGCCAGGGCGCTAAATATTTATGAGATGTGCAGACGAGGCAGATGGTAGAGAGGGAATCGGACGGAACGAAGTGTCTCCTCTCCCCCACTGTGATGTAAAAGGACAACATTGCGTGGGATTGAGAGTCTGAACGCAATCATTAAGAAAGGTAACCCTGAACCCGTTCAGCTAGAACTGATTTTGTTCCCTAGGAGCTTATGGAACCAGTCACTTTTTATCATAGGAGGACTGATATATTGGAAACCAGTGCTTTGTGACTGTGTAGCTTTCAATCAGAGGACTTGCGAGGAAAGTCTGATGAAGGACGATGCTCTCTATAGACCTTTGCCAAAGTGCAACGGCACAATATAGGCCTTGGACCATAATGTTACATGTTGATGAATGTGTCATTTGTGTTCATTAGTGCATTCTGGTAGATTAAAATGTCTTAAAAAGTCTCCTATGAATCTATGTCGGGTGTTGAGACTTATTAGTATAAAGTCCCATACTTGTCCTCTGATCCTGTGTGGATCAGCTTGTAAGACAATGGTGCTTGCAAGGCCACCGTTGTGGTTATTATTATTATTATATACTGGCACCTGGCAGAACAGGAAGTTGATGGTTCAGTTTAATAAAGATGGTTGTATAGACACACATAACTGATTCTTTTAGCAATAGCTAGGATAACATTACATGGTATCAGAAGCAAAAGAAAACGATAACTTGCAGTGAAACTATCTAACCACTTCGACCTCCATAAACACTGAACCTGGACAGCAACATATCAGAAAATTGGGATAGATAGATCTTGAACTTTTGTATCCATCTGAGCACTAGCAAGAAAAGCTGGAGAAAGCTGGCTAAGCTGCAATGTTCTCTACTGCTACGCTGTGTGGTAGAGCAAGCGCAAGAGCAACACAACACATTCACATTTGTGAACAGAGAGAGAAGATCAAACCGCTCATCATAAAGTGTTAGGACTACTGTAGGTCGAAGAAAAACACAACCTATGAAAGACACGTCTTCAACAATAGAACACAAAGACCCCTCGTGACATTCCAACAGTTTGTCAACGACCTACGCATCCTATCGAGAAACTGTGAGCATTTATTGGATGGAGTAATCAGAGACCGTCTCATAGATAAATGACAGTGACACTCGCAGGCAATTACTGAAATAGGATAAACTAACCTTGGACAAGTGTATTGACATTTGCCGTGCAGCGGAATGCACACAACAGATGCTGGATTTGCAACGAGTGGTTCCGGCTGCTGCGGGAGACGAGAATGTTAACGGTGTCATGCAGCGTGCGCAACCCCAATGTGACGCATACGCAGAGACAGATCTGGGCGCATGACACAAAGCAGAGAAGGGACAAACGGTGTGAAATCAAAGTGAGAGAAGAAATGAAAGCAATGCTGATCAAGTGTTAGACAGTGTAAGAATATTTTTAAGATAAATACACAACGCAGAGGACTAAAGGTCAATGGAAATAGTGTTTTTTCTGTAATAGGGAATTAATGATCAATGGGTCAGAGACATGGGAGGAATTTGTCTAGGCACTGAGTCTGAAACAGGATACTTGTTATTTGGTCATTGGCCCAGTTTTATTGCAAGGAATTTTAATTGGTCAACCACAGGCTAGGGTTGGGTTATATACGTACATCATGTCCCTTTGTTCTGTGGAGAGAATCACTGAGGACAGGGGAGAATGAACATCTACCTCTCAGCATAACATCTAGGATTTGTCCTCTTTGAATAGACCTATTTTCCTCCCCCCGATTTGATTTGGGGTCTGTGTTATTGACTGTAAATAGTGTGGGAAAAAACATGCTAAATGAAGATGCCCAGCTTATGGAAAAACATTTACAAACTGCCAAAAGCCTAATAATTTTGCTGAAGTTTGCAGGAGCAGAAATGTACAAGAGCTACGAGGAAACATTGACTCTGGGGAGGAGCTAGCCCTAATTGATGCAGTCACTAATAGCACAAATGCAAATACATGGCATGTACAGTTGAACATTAAAGGCAACCCAAGGTAGACAAAGAAGCACAAGCAAATGTTATCACTAAACAGCTTGCAAGGAAAATCAAAAAGACATTAACATTTCATATCAGACAAACCAGGGGCTGTTTATCTTCATACGTAGGCAACAAGCATCCTGTCACTGGAAAATGGGTTCTACCATGTACTCACAAAGGCAAAACACACGTGAATTATACATTGATGATGTAGCCTCCGAGCCAATCCTGGGCCTCAGACTGTGTGAAAGTGGACTTGGTCAGGCTAATCAGGAGTGTGGAAGAAACATTAAAGACTACAATGGAGAACTACAAGGATGTGTTAAAAGGCCATTATCAGGAGTCAAGGTAAGACCCAAGTGCAGACTGTGTGAAGTAACAATGTTTATTGTAAACATAGGGGCAGGCAAACGACAGGTCAAGGCAGGCAGGGGTCGATAAGTCCAGAGCAGAGGCCAAGGTACAGGACAGAAGGAAGGCTCAGGTGAGGCAGAGGTCGGTAATCCAGAGGTGGAGCAAAGGTACAGGGCGGCAGGCAGGCTCGGGGTCAGAGACAGGCAGTGGTCAGGTGGGCGGGTAAAGTAAAGGCAAAGGTAAAACACCAGGAGGACCAGAAAAAGAGAGACTAGGGAAAACCAGGAGCTGAGACAAACCGCTGGTAGGCTTGAACAAACAAGGCGAACTGGCAAACGACAGACAGAAAACACAGGTATAAATACACAAGGGATAATGGGGAAGATGGGCAACACCTGGAGGGGGGTGGAGACAAGCGCAAGTGAAACAGATCAGGGAGTGACAGCCATAGCACATTCAAATAAAAAATTATGTCACCCCTGTCATTCATGGAAAACAGCTGCAACTTTCCTCAAAAAGCTGAAAGAGGACCTACAAAGAATGGAGAAACTTAAAGTGTTCATCAAAGAGGATGGATCAACTGAGTGGGGAACTCTATGGTCATCATTGAGAAACCCAATGGCAGCCTACAACTGTGCCTGGACCCAAAGGAGCTCAACACTGCCATCTCTTGACAACAATTTAAAATCCCCACAATATATGAAATAATGAGCAAGCTATCAGCACACTGGACGCTAGTTGTGGTTACTGGCAAATACCACTCGCATACGAATCATCACACCTCACTACGTTCAACACACCATTCGGAAGGTACAGATATCTTTGCTTACCTTCAGGAATAAACAGCCCCCAAGAAGTGTTCCACAAGAGAATGGTGCAACTCTTCGAAGACATTGAAGGAGTGGTGACATACATAGATGATCTACTCATCTTTGGAAAAGACAAGGAATAACAGGACAGCAGACTGGAACAGGTCATGTAGAGGGCCAATAGCATGAACTTGAAGTTCAACAAGGAAAAGTGCCAAATAGGCATTCGAGAGGTGAAATATTTAGGTCACACACTCAGCCAAGAACGAGTCTAGCCAGACCGCAGCAAAGTACAAGCAGTCGCTGAAATGGAGACAGCAAAGGACAAGCCTACCTGGCAAAGTTTATTCCACACATCTCAACACTGTTGCATGGCACTGGAATGAGAGACAACGCACAAACATCATTCAGATACTACGATGTCACACAGCCAGCGAAGCTATCGGTGGACGCCTCAAACGGGCCTGGGAGCTGTTCTGCTTCAAAAATGGATCAGCTGTGGCATATGCTTCAAAAGCACTAACCAAGGCTTAAACCAACTACGCTCAGTTTGAAAAGGAAACACTGGCCATTGTGTTTGGATGTCAGAAATTGTAGTAATACATTTATGGCAGAGACAGAAATCGAGACTGACCACAAAACACTGGTTGCTATCATCAAGAAACCCCCCACTGGGCACAGACGTCAATTCAACGTTGGATCCAACGTAATAAAGCTACAACCCTACCAGTCTGGAAAATAAGTGTATGTGGCCGATACGCTTTCCAGAGCATTTTTTCAGTCACAGATGAGGAATCCAACTCGGATGATAAACTGGAGGATGATGTGAATGCTCAGATACACCTTATCATCGATCACCTTCTTTTGAGTGGCAACAAATTAGCACAGAGACTAAAGGATTACACATTGACAAAGTTGAAAATGATGGTGAGACACAGATGGTCTTTTGGAAAGAAAGGAAGTTCCAGGGAAAATCAAAGACTTCTGTGATTACGGAGACTAAATATTTGAAGTGGATGGACTGATGATGAAAAGTGACAAAGTGATAATACCACAAGCACTACATGGTGAAATGCTAAAAGCCATTCAGGAATCAGGACACTTTGGCATAGAAACATGCAAGCTCCGAGCCAGAGAGGCAGGGATGTCCAATTACATATTTTTTTTGTAAAAACGCAGTATATGTCTCACACACAGGACCTCCCAATAGAAGGAAACAGTCCTCCCACACGAGACACCACAACAGCCATGGCAAATCCTAGGGACGGATCTGTTCATATGACATGGACTTTCTGATAAGTGGACTACTACTCCTGGTACTGGGAGATAGGTAGTCAAGCTAACACCAAAGCGGCAACTGTCATTCGATTCACAAAGTCGATGCTAGCCAGACATGGGATACCAGACAAAATAAAGCCTGACAATGGACCCCAAAACTCACAAGAGTACAAGAAATTCAGCAGAGAATGGAACGTCAAACCAAGGTAATTATAGTTTTGTGATTTGAATATTAGTTGTATTTCTATTAGTGTTTAGATTGTTATTTGAAATTCAGTTAAGTTTCAGTTAGTTTTCAGCCTTGATTTGCAAGTTTTATTTAGTTTTAGTTTGATAAAAACATGTATATTTCTTTTTTATTTGATAAAGTTTCAGTTTTAGTGTTAGGGACAGAATGTAGCCTATGCATGGGAGGTTAGAAGGCATGTATGTTTCGTAGGCCTATAGCTTTTAGGGGGTCATGTCAGCTCTTGCCACTGGGGGAAAGGAATACGTAAGGTGATGGGTCAGGTTTGGTAGGTTTAAATTATAAATCAATCCTAATGTGACTTGGAGTTCAAAGGATGAGGTCCTAGACTGGTGCAAAAAATATGGTGGAAGGAAACTCTTGCACATGTTTACACCAATCCAATGCTTTAAAAAAAAAACTTTAGTAGTTGATGTAAGAAGAATCAAGTACCTGACAGAAAGAGAGAGGAAAAAACAACAAATGAAGTCATGGACATTTGACATGTTATGTGTATGTAATATTAAACATGTGTCACTGACTAATCCCTTCAAATGAGGTTAATAGAAACCGCAGCAACAACAGCAAAAGTGTCTATCAGTTCACAGCCAGCCAGCTTGTGTCTGTGTAGTTGTCTGTGTGTTGTTAGGTTCTGAACTAACAGAGTAAAAACTCAAACGGACGACAAGAAAAAGCTCAAACCAAGTTTATTCACCCATGGGGTCATACAGCTGCAAAGACCGAGCATGATTACACAAGCACATATATTTATAACCTCCTACTAGGCGGGGTCAACTCCTTACGCATCTAGACAGCCAATACATCTCAGTTGCTAGGCAGGGCATTTATTTGGTCCTCTTCTTTTTAGAGACTATCTAGACTGTTGCCCTTTGCCTCCCTCCTTAGGAACGGAATATTAACTTTCTGCACTTCCCCTTGTCTCAGTGACTTTCCATACACCAAATTCCTATCCACCCTTCATTGACCCCAAAATATACATTCCTTATATGTGTAATCAATAAGTTCTAGTATGGTAACATCAATACGTTTATTTCAAGCTAGAATCCAACAGTGTGTTCAACCAAACAAGACTGGTTTATCTTCAAGAAGACTCTGTGTTCCTGAGGTAGTCGTTCGGTTTCTCAAGCCTGATGACAGTTGTCCACAGACAGAGAATATTCTCTCCACGAATGCTTGGAATGCAGGGGAAGAAACCAGATCCAGTGCCACAGCCATCCTTGCCTACCATAACTTGAGGTGACTCTGTAAGCATGCTGTCCTGCTTGATTTGACATCATCAGTTCTGTTTGAGTTGAAGGTTTGAAATGCTTGAAGTTTTGCAACAGTAGACTACAAGTGTGCCTCAAGGTTGAGAAGGTACTGCACCACATCAGACAGCAACTGGCTGTCAGTTTGAAGTTGGTCGGTGTGGCATGTGAATGGCTCCAGCAACTTCACAAGCTGCTCTAGCTTGGTCGAGTCATGCTCACCAAGCTAGAGCGATGCACAGCCTATTTGAAACACCGCCACCTACTGGCAGCATGTACCTGCACGATTCAGGCGAAAGAGAGCGAGAGAGAGAGAGAGAGGCAGGGGGTCCGCCACTCACGGTCCCTGCTCTCTCCTTCCTTTCCTCCGGTGAGAGGGGACACAGAGTGGAGAAAATAGTGTTGAATAAAAACACCAGCTCTTTGCTGTATTTTACAGTCTCTCTCTGCTCATGGTTTTATGTTATGAGGGCTTCTGAATAAAGTGTACATACTGTCAAAAGCGCAAAAAAAAAAGTGCATGCCTTTATTGTTTGCTTTTCTGCAGAAATGTTTGATGATCGACTAGGAAGGCCTTGATCGTGATCGACCGGTTGGTGATGACTGCTGTAGGAGAACCCTTTTGAGTTCCATTTAGAACCCTCTCACGAAGAATCCTCTGGTTCCAAGTAGAACCAATGACAGGTTCTACAGTTATACTTATAGGATACTTCAGATGTACTTATGGCACACACTGTTGGGTACTCACATGGTACTGGTCAGTACCTTTAACCTTTTCACAAGCACCAACCAAGGCCTGTGATAATTCTACAGTGGTCCCTGCAGCGTACGCTCAAACCGGTGTGATTATAATGCTTATTAAGAATGTCCAGTTTCGATTGACGCAACAGTCAGCATTTGAGCTGGCCACACTGTTTTTTCACAGAAACATTTTGCACAAACACAGTCCTTTAAAAAGTTATGTCCTGAATGTGAGCAGTTTATTTTTGGATGCAGTGTTCAGACATTAACAGAAGTAGCTACAGCATAACACAATCATCCAAATCGGCAAAATGTAGGCTACATTTGTCCTAGCGCTAACTGAGGAAAGATTGAAGTAACACAAGCGGTCATATTTAGATAACTCCCCGCTGTCAGAAACTACAATATTAATTAGCTAATAGCAATTACTATTTATAATTAATCACATCACAGGTGAGTTCACTATTGATAAAAATAATTGAGTAAAAGTTAGTTTTTTCGCGTCAACCAAAGATAAGAGGAGACAAGAGTGTGGTCTGTTTGCAGTATGTATGTTGAAGGGGGTGTGTCGTCTACCACAGTTCACATCCCATCATTCACTTCTGGAAGTTTACTCAAAAAATGTGTGAACCCTACCTCACCTCATTTTGTTATAACATCTTTGGTCCGACAGACGTTTACGTGAAACCCAGAATGCATTTTATGTCAACAAACATGGCTACACACATAGCTGGAATTAGCGTCGCTCATCATAATCAGTACAACCGTAAAAAAACTATTTTACACACGTGTCCATTGCAATCTATGCAAGAATTGGAATGCAATATTTGTCACCAGTACTTGAAAACGTGAATAAAACAGTAAATAAATAATTACCACACAAATCTTTTTCTGATAGTGATTTATTGATACAATTGGCGCGTGCCAGCAGTCAATCACGTAACCTCTGACTCTAAGCCAGTTAGTGTTGTTGTTTATGTATGTAGCTAGTGAGCTAAGCTGTAGCATTAGCAATGTGTTTCAAAAGGAGACAACTCACAAATGAGGAAATTCTGGAGATTTTTATAAATTCTGACAATGAGTCTGAGTATGAAAGTCAGGAATCAGATTCTGACAGTGATAGTCAGGAGCTAGCCCACAACCTTGTAGCTATTGAGAACCTTGAATCTGAGGACCCCTCAGTGGTGGTGGTGATGGAGGCAGACCGACAGTGGATGAAGTACAGGAGGTCTGTGGTAGCTGGAAGGCTGCCAGCCATTTCACCCCTCCTGGCTCTGCTGTTTGCTTTGATGAAACCCAGTCTAGAGTGCAAAGCCCCTTGCCATTCTCCCTCTAAGGCAGTGTGCTTCAAGCTGTTTCTGACAGAGGAGCTGGTGGAAGACCAATAGCTATTCCTTTGAGCTACAGGAGAAGAGAGAGCCAGGAGTGAGGGGGAAAGTCACTAAATGAGTGACAACCAAAATTGGTGAAATGTATACCTTCCTGGTGACAGTCAATCTCATGGGAATAGTAAAGGAACCCAAACCATATGCGCGCGTGCGCCATCCTGCGCCATCATGCATACATTTATTTTGTCCCCCCACACCAAACATGATCACGACATGCAGGTTAAAATATCAAAACAAACTCTGAACCAATTACATTAATTTGGGGACAGGTCGAAAAGCATTAAACATGTATGGCAATTTAGCTAGCTAGCTTGCACTTGCTAGCTAATTTGTCCTGGGATATAAACATTGAGTTTTTATTTTACCTGAAATGCACAAGGTCCTCTACTCTGACAATTAATCCACACATAAAATGGTCAACCGAATAGTTTCTAGTCACCTCTCCTCCTCCTAGGCTTTTTCTACACTTGACTTTATATTGCGATTGGCAACTTTGATAAATTAGGTGCATTACCGCCACTGACCTCGTTCGTCTTTTAGTCACCCACGTGGGTATAACCAATGAGGAGATGACACGTGGGTACCTGCTTCTATAAACCAATGAGGAGATGGGAGAGGCAGGACTTGTAGCACGATCTGCGTCACAAATAGTACTAACTTCTATTTTAGCCCTTGGCAATGCAGACCCTCGTTGGCACGTGCGAGCAGTGTGGGTGCAATAATTGAATAATATAGATTTCTACATTTATTTTGCAACGCTCGCGTAGTCAGCCTGTAAGAGAATACTGGAGCACAGATCTTATGTTTGCAACTGCCTGCTTTGACACCCTCTTTTGCCAAGACCGTTACCTAGTTCTGATGCGACGTCTGCATTTCGTCAACAATGCTACAGCTAACCTAAGTGACCCGTTACACAAAATAAGAAATGTTCTTACCAGCCTGACATCAGCATTTGGTCGTGTCTTTGTGCCATACCTATGCATTGATGAGTCCCTGGTGTTATGGAAGGGTAGGCTGGCTTTCTGTCAATATATTCCCTCCAAAAAGGCACAGATTTGGGGGCAAGTTCTTTGTCATGTGCGACATGAAGACAGGATCTGTCCAGGACATTATAGTCTACACAGGGTCCACCACTGACATCCAACATTATGAGGGGCTTGGGGTGTCCGGGTCCACGGTGATGACCATGCTGGCTCCTCATCTCGGCAAGGGACACACTTTGTATGTGGACAATTGGCACAGCAGTCCCATACTCTTCCAGCATATGCACTCCAACAGCACAGGGGCCAGTGGCACAGTCAGGTCGAACAGGAAGGGGATGCCGGCATTCAGATGCAGGAAGATGCAGAGAAGTGGCAGTAAAGTGGGATGACAAATGAGACGTCCATGTCCTCTCCACTGTCCATACAGCAACCATGTCAGCCACAGGAAGGTGGACCACCTGACGGGAGAGAGAAAGATCAAACCAGACTGTGTGCTTGACTATAACGGCAAAATTGTGGCAGTGGATAAGGCGTACATGATGAACAGCTTTGTGGAATGTGCTCAGTTGTATTTTTCTATCTGATCGACACTGCTGCCCTCAATGGCTACATAGTTAACTGCCAACTAACAGGTGAGATGATTACTGAAGGTATTTTTTGTAAATGGAAGTACAGTTTAAATACAAATCACATATAGTTCCATTATGAAATTAGTGACAATATCTCACCCACCTACCCACTGCCTACCCACTAGTCAATAATCATATCACCTCCACCTTACCGGCCATCCTAGACCCACATCAGTTTGCATACCGCCCCAACAGGTCAACAGACGACGCAATCGCCATCACACTGGACACTGCCCTATCCCATCTGGACAAAAGGAATACCTATGTAAGAATGCTGTTCATTGGCTACACCTTAGCATTCAACACCATAGTACCCTCCAAGCTCATCATCAAGCTGGAGACCCTGGGTCTCAACCCCACCCTGTGCAATTTGGTCCTGGACTTTGACGGTCCGCCCCCAGGTGGTGAAGGTAGGAACCAACATCTCCACTTCGCTGACCCTCAACACTGGGGCCCCACAAGGGTGCATGCCCAGCCCCCTCCTGTACTCCCTGTTCACACACGACTGTGTGGCCATGCAAGCCTCCAACTCAATCATCAAGTTTGCAGACGACACAACAGTAGTGGGCTTGGTTACTAACAACGACGAGTGTGGTGCCAGGAAATCAAACTCTCACGCAGCGTCAACAAAACAAAGGAGATGATCGTGGACTTCAGGAAACAGCAGAATAGGCAGCCCCCTATCCACATCAAAGGGACAGTAGTGGAAAAGGTGTGACGTTTTAAATTCCTCAGCGTACACATCACAGACAAACTGAAATGGTCCTCTCACACAGACAGTGTGGTGAAGAAGGCACAACAGCGCCTCTTCAACCTCAGGAGGCTGAAGAAATTTGTCTTGTCACCCAAAACCCTAACAAACTTTTACAGATGCACAATCGAGAGCATCCTGTCGGGCTGTATCACTGCACCGCCCTCAATCGCAAGGCTCTCCAGTGGGTGGTGCGGTCTGCACAACGCATCACCGGGGACAAACTACCTGCCCTCCATGACACCTACAGCACCCGATGTCACAGGAAGACCAAAAAGATAATCAAGGACATCAACCACCTGATCCACTGCCTGTTGACACTGCTACCCATCCAGAAGGCGAGGTCAGTACAGGGACCGAGAGACAGAAAAACAGCTTCTGTCTCAAGGACATCAGACTGTTAACTTCTTCGAACTATAGGGGGTGCTGTTCCGCATTAGCATATTTGGGTCTCCAAATTAAACTGCCTCGTGCTAAATTCTTGATCGTACAATATGCATATTATTGTTATTATTGGATAGAAAACACTTTCTAGTTTCTATAGCCGTTGGAATTTTGTCTCTGAGTGGTACAGAACAATATCTACAGCACTTTTCATGACAGGGATCAGATTTCAGAAATTTTTACCCCTGATCTGGAGTCTGTTTTTAAGGCGACAGTGAATGCTATGAAGAAACCGACACTGCCTACGTCTTCCTCTGGGTGTCTGTACGTCATCACGTTTTGAATGGAGTCTATTGCACAATCACAGCCACTATAAAACAAGAAAACGTAGAAGTACCGCTCTCTTCCTGCATGCGTCGTGCGCAAGATGGACATCAGACCTGCCTCCTTCCAAATCGTTGTTTAGAGAGTGATATTTCTCCGGTCATGTTTTTAGTCGTTAAAAACATCATAATGTAGTTAATTTGAACCGTTTTATAGCAATTTATATCCGTTTAGTGCGATTTTGAGGAATTTCTTTGTTGTGCACTCTGAAACTTTGGACACGTTTCGGGGTCCCGTTCGATCGTTAGTGGATATTTCGAAGGACAGAGGACATCTATCGACCAAAAGAAGATTACAACATAGAAAGGATACATTGCCCAAGAATCTGATGGAAGAACAGCTCAAAGTAAGCAATATTTAATATGATAAATCGTTGTTCTGTCGAAATATTTTAAACGCATATTTCGCCATTTTGTTTGTTATCGCGTCACTTGGCGAACCCTGTATTGAAAAGTAAGGATAATTTTAAAAATGTAAGTCAGCGGTTGCATTAAGAACTAATTTGTCTTTCGATTCCTGTCAACCCTGTATTTTTTAGTCAAGTATATGATTAGCTTTCGATTAAACTAGATCACTCTGAAAGCTGACGTCCCTCATTTTGATGCTTGAGTTGCTACTATTTTCATTGTATAACCACGGTTTTGTATGGCTAAATATGCACATTTTCGAACAAACTGTATATGTATGTTGTAAAATGATGTTACAGGAGTGTCATCGGAAGAATTCTGAGAAGGTTAGTGAAAAAATTAATATATTTTGGCGGTGATTACGTTATAGCGCTCTTTGGCTGGAATCGATGCTCTGGTAACGTTTTCACATGTGGTATGCTAACTTATCGATTTATTGTGTTTTCGCTGTAAAACGCTTAGAAAATCTGAAATATTGTCTGGAATCACAAGATCTGGGTCTTTCCATTGCTATGCTTTGTCTATTCTTATGAAATGTTTTATTAAGAGTAAATTGGTCATACACGTTGCTCTCTATAGTAATTCTAGTCGTCTTGTGATGGTCGGTGCAATTGTAAACTGTGATTTCTACCTGAAATATGCACTTTTTTCTAACAAAACCTATCCTATACCATAAATATGTTATCAGACTGTCATCTGAAGAGGTTTTTTCTTGGTTAGTGGCTATCAATATCTTAGTTTAGCCGAATTGGTGATAGCACCTGAAGTAGTAAGAAACTGATGGAGTTAGAAAAGTGGTGTATTTTGCTAACGTGTTTAGCTAATAGATTTACATATTTTGTCTTCCCTGTAAAACATTAAAAAAATCTGAAATGGTGGCTTTATTCACAAGATCTGTATCTTTCATCTGGTGTCTTGGACTTGTGATTTAATGATATTTAGATGCTACTATCTACTTGTGAAGCTATGCTAGCTATGCTAATCAGTGTGTGGGGGGGTGGGGGGTGATCCCGGACCCGGGGTAGAGGCTCGTTAGAGGTTAAACAGCCATCGCTAACATTGAGTGGCTGCTGCCAACATACTGACTCAACTCTAGCCACTTTAATAATGGAAAAATGTATGTAATAAATGTATCACTAGCCACTTTAAACAATGCCACTTTATATAATGTTTACATACCCTACATTTCTCATCTCATATGTATATACTGTACTCTATACCATCTACTGCATCTTGTCTATGCCATTCGGCCATCACTCATTCATATATGTTTACGTACATATTCTTATTCATTCCTTAACACTTGTGTGTATAAGGTAGTTGTTGTGAAATTGTTAGGTTAGATGACTTGTTAGATATTACTGCATGGTCGGAACTAGAAGCACAAGCATTTCACTACACTCGCATTTATAACATCTGCTAACCATGTATATGTGACAAATACGATTTGATTTGTCTCATCATCCTCTCCCTTCCCTCACTCCCTCTTCCCCATAGGTAAAGTAATTACAACAAGTACAGAGAATACCTAATGAGAGAGCTGCTGGAGGAGCACCATACACCTCGGCGCCAATCCACTGGGGGCCGTCCTGCTGCAGACAATCCCCTACACCTCACTGCATAGCATTTTCCCGGCTAAGTCCCTCAAACTGCTGCTCAAGGTTGGAGGCACTGCAAAATTCTGCATGTCCGGCACCAGGAGAAGGAAGCGGAGGAGGTTGACAAAGTACATGTGTTTAGCTTGTGACACACCTATGTGTTTCACCATGCTTTGGGGAGTACCATATGCTCAAGCACTATTGAGTACATCTGCAGTATTTGCTGACCGGCCAACTTGACAGGTGACCTCCCATGATACGATGCCTTTAGAGGTGGGGGGTGGAAACACAGTTTTTGTTCAATCACTGCAGGAATATGAGATAAGGCTTATGCATATTCATAAGTTGTTAGTATTTTCCTGCAGTTTCTTCCCTCTAGTAAACAAGTTGTTGTTGTTCAACCACCACCAATACTTCAATAAAATAGACAACTATTACATGTAGGCCTCTGTGTTTTCATCCAGTAAAACTGTTAATAAAGTAGTGTACACTAGAATACGAAAGCTGTCCTCAATCTTCAGCTCCAAAGATGTCCAGCTCCAGTTATATTGTCAAATGCTGTTTGTGTGTTTGGTTTGTTAAAGTACAGAATAAAGATGAATTATTAGTCATTAGAATACAATATCAGGATATACTGTAGCAATTAAACAATATTACAAAGAAGTAACATAACACTGCCATAAAAAATTAAAATTGCATTGACAAAATCACATATTAGTTAGAATATTAGAACATTTTGAAAAAGTTCGTGCAGGTCCTGTTCTGATTGGAGATGCGCAAATGTCTGCATACTTGATCAGTGGAAACAATGGGGAAGTGCTTGGCGAAGTGTGTCTCAGTAATGTCCCCCCAAAAAAATTGTCAGTGAAAGTGAAATAGCCTGCTTATGTGAATTAATGAGGCGGAACACACCTCAATTCAAACTGTTTGTTACGCACGCCTCTATGAAGAGGGAACGCAACACCCTGCTACAACTCAACTCTCCGTGAAGCGAAAGAGGTATGGACTGTAGGTGCGAGTAAGGATGACAAAAAGGCCGCTTACTAGGATTTATTTCCTTACACGGTAATATGGGGAAAAACGGCTGGACGGAACCAAAGCAAAGAAAGTAAATATCAAAGCGCCCCCTCTCCTATCTAACCTGCCTACCCACTACCTACCTATTTTAGCACCACCTGGTGCCCCAACCAAAATACAGGGGGTGGTCCGCCTAGGTCTCACCTAGTGTGCCTAGACATTGAATATACTACAGGTATATGTATGCCCGCGGGCCTCTTGCCTAAGCACTCCCTAGGTGCCTTCCCCTTCCCCCCTGGGAACAAATGAAACAGAATATCAAACAATACTCAAACAAACTAAGAAACAAAGGACATCAAATAAGCTCTATCTGAGCATCAATCTCACACAGCACATACCAACTGCTCCAAGCAACAACTAATACAGTACATACCAACTACCAACATGCTATAACCCTCAGCCATCAACCTTCTCTCTCAGCAATGATCTATATCACATTTAATCTCAGCCAGCAATGATTTCTCCCTGCCTATGATCTCTCTTCTGAACAGAACACTGGCTTTTATATCTTCAGACGGAATGGGTAATTAGAAACAGCTGTATCTTGACGAGGGGGCGGGGTCAGCTCTCCAATTATCAATTGGGGCCGACCAATCAGCTGCTTGGGGAGAATTTCAGGAAGCCATCTCCTGAAACACACACACTCAAATACAAACTACAACACAGAAACTGGGGAACGTAAAACTGTTGTTAAAAACTAAAACTTATTTGAAAATAATTTGAAAGTTGAAACAGCCTATAAATAAAAGCAACAAAATTGTCATGTTGCGTAACAATCACGTTTTGGAACGGTGGGGGCATTCTGACATCACATGCATAAAAAGAAAATCATGCTTGGGTGACTGTTAAAGATATTTAGAACTTACATGTGAAAAGGTTAAGTGTACATGTGCACAAAATGGTAAATTCTGTTAAATGGCAAATTTTTTAGCCAATATATTCAATATAAGGTACAATTATTACTGCACTTTTAAATGTAGGTGGGGGCAATGTGCTGGCGTTGGGATCATTAGCATATTTGGGGGACTAAAATATATTGTATGTGTGCCAACAGTTAGTGGAAGTGTTGTACCAGTTGAAGTGGGATAATAATTATGTTAATAGGCACGCCAGTTGTCCACTCCCAGTTATACTATCTTTGTAATAGCTTGTGACAATCAAGAACTGCACTGTTAAGAGGTTACTGTGCATGTTCAACTAATTTAATGGTAGCAGGTCAGCAGGAAGTTAATGTTTATTTTTTATAAATTTACTGTCAGCTTGCCATCGAGTAATTATTGTAAAATTCACAGTAACTTACTGTGGCTGATCTCTGTCACGCTCACTGACTTTATTGTGTGGCCTGAAGGCCAGGTTGCTGCCTACCACGAGGTTGAGGCTGAGTCCCAAGTGTGCTCACCACAAAGAATGCTTAGTAGTTGTCTACTAATGTTAAGCTGTCTTGTAATCAGACAAATTCAGTTAAAGTACAATATATTACTGGCAGCTAGTTGCAGGTAAGTTACTAGCAGTTACAGTTTATTAACTTCTTGAGAATACAGGGGGTGCTATTTTCCCATTAGCATAATTTGCTCTACAGATTAAACTGCCTCTTATTCAATTATTGCTCTTACTATATGCATATAAATAATACTATTGGAAAGAAAACAATCTCTAGTTTCTAAAACCGTTTCAATTTTGTCTCTGAGTGATACACAAGTCATTTGACAGCACTTTCCCTGACCAAGAAGTAGAATGCAAGAAGTCTATGCTCGCTTCAACGCTCTGCCTATATATGGTCATGACCCCTATGACCAGAAACACACTTCATTCGCCTTCCTCTGGGTGTCAAGAGGACGTCAGAGGAGAAATTCTTTGTTTATCTGGTACTGACGTGAAATAAGACCTATTTCTTTGGCGTGACCGACAACTTCCGGTTTTCTGATTCGCACGAGTTGGAGCTGCGATTGTGTACTGTTTTGCTGGCGTTATGGATGAAAACTATCTCCGTGTCGAATTTTGTTTGAAACATGTGACCATATCATCGTAATGTATGTTTTTTCAATATAGTTTAATCAGATTATTTGAATTTTTTCGGGAGTTTTGTGGTGTTCCGTTGTCTGATTTTATTTACGTTTGAGAGATCCGTGCCACTCGACCAGTACCTGTGCTAAATGGAGTGGGAAAGGAACAATTCTGAACGGAACCAACGACTCATCTTGACAAAGGACACTTTGATCAACATTCTGATGAAAAATCAGCCATAGTAAGACCCAATTTACGATGTTATATCATATCTGTTGTGCATGTGAACTGGCCGTGGGCGCCTAGCCGAATCTGCCTGGTATAGCTATGCTAATTTAGCGCTACATTTTGTTTTCGTTATAAAACATTTAATAAATCTGAAATATTGTTTGGATTCACCAGATGTTGGGCTTTCAATATCTGTACGCTGTGTATTTTTCTGAAATGTTTTAAGATGAGTAATTCGTTATATGACGTTGGTCTCTGTAATTGTTCTGGCTGGGTCAGCACTATTTCAGATTGCAGCTGCAATGTAGAACTGTGATTTATACCTGAAAAATGCAAATTTTTCAACAAAAAAAACTATGCTATACCATAAATATGTTATCAGACTGTCATCTTATGAAGTTGTTTCTTGGTTAGTGGCTATATATATTTTTATTTAGTCGAATTAGTGATAGCTACTGACGCAGGAAAAAACTATTGGGAGTAAAAAAATCGTGTCCTTTGCTAACGTGGTTAGCTAATAGATTTACATATTGTGTCTTCCCTGTAAAACATTTTAAAAATCTGAAATGGTGGCTTTATTCACAAGACCTGTATCTTTCATCTGGTGTCTTGGACTTGTGATTTAATGATATTTAGATGCTACAAGTTACTTGTGACGCTATGCTAGCTATGCTACTCAGTGGGGGGGGGGGGGGGGGGGTGCTACCGGATCAGGGTTGGTGACTCGTGAGAAGTTTTAAGTAAGCTAGTTGCCGGTTAGGCAACGCAAAATTCACAGCAACTTCCAGGCAACTAACTGCCATTATGTTACTGTGAAATGCACAGTAACCTCTTAACAGTGCAGCTCTTTGTCACATGCTCTTACAAGGATTGCAGAACTGACAGTGTTAAAAGAGGTGCTTAATTATGGCTGCAGCCCGACACCGGTACACCTATGACAACATCCAGCTCAAATGCAGGGCGCGAAATTCAAAATCTATTTTTTTTTAAATATTTAACTTTCACACATTAACAAGTCCAATACAGCATTTGAAAGATAAACATCTTGTCAATCCAGCCAACATGTCCGATTTTTTAAATGTTTTACAGAGAAAACACCACATATATTTATGTTAGCTCACCACCAAATAAAAAAGAGGA
This sequence comes from Salvelinus alpinus, assembly GCF_045679555.1. Taxonomy (NCBI): domain Eukaryota; kingdom Metazoa; phylum Chordata; class Actinopteri; order Salmoniformes; family Salmonidae; genus Salvelinus; species Salvelinus alpinus. The sequence goes on from NC_092094.1 coordinate 69,240,854, forward strand.
CAGACATTTTTCACAGCACAAGTAGGATGCAAGTAGCATGCACAAGCCAACCTAACTAACCTAGAACCAACCTAAATAACCTAGAAAAAACTACCTCAGATGACAGTCCTATAACATGTTACACAATAAATCTATGTTTTGTTCAAAAAAATTGCATATTTTAGCTATAAATCAGTTTTACATTACTGCTACCATCATAGCTACAGTCAGAAATCGCACGGGAGTAGCCAGAGAAAAGACACCAACGTCAACTACCTTATTACTCATCATAAATCATTTCAGAAAAATATATGGTGGATAGCTAATGAAAGAGAAAGATCTTGTGAATACAGACAATATTTCCGATTTCTGAAGTGTTTTACAGCGAAAACACAATATATCGTTATATTAGCTTACTACAATAGCTAACACACAGCAGCATTGATTCTAGTCAAACGCTAGCGATAGCACAGTTCGACAGATATATGAAAAAGCATCCCAAATTGGGTCCTTATCTTTGTTGATTTTCCATCAGAATGTTCTCCAAAGGGTCCTTTGTTCAGAACCGTCTTCATTTGGACCCAGAACGAACGATGTCCCTCTTGAATTAGCATGCACACTGGCCATGCCGTGCTAACCTCTCCGTCTTGACAAAATTCTTGCGTCGCATCACGTCTAAAGTCCAGAATAAATTTCAATAATATAATTAAAGTATATTGAAAAAACATACTTTAGGATGATATTGTGACATGTATCAAATAAAATCGAAGCCGGAGGTCATATTCACCTATAACGAGGGTTTTCCAGGAGCGCAGTCCAGTTCCTACTTCGCGCCCAGAAAAAAAAATTAAGTGCGCACTTCTGACTCCAAGATGTTGTTTTCAGTCCCTGACAGAGATAATCAAGTCATTTCTTCTCTCACTTCCGCATGACACACAGGGGAAGGCGTGTGACGTGTTTCTACAGTCCTAAGTGCCAAGGCCTTTTATAGAGAGTATCTTGAAGAGAGACATAGCTTCTTGGAAATTTCACTTCCGGATAGAAAATGGGCTGTAAAAAGAGTTATGTTTCACTTAGAGAAATAATTAAACCTGTTTTAGAAACTAGACAGTGTTTTCTATCCAATACTAATAATAATATGCATATTGTACGAGCAAAAATTGAGTAAGAGGCCATTTGAAAATGGGCACATATTTTCCAGTTTTTCAATACGCCCCTTGCAGCCATAACAAGTTAACCTTTGACAACATAACCATCAACCACTTAAACTGGTAAATATTCACAATTCAGTAACTTGTTTACCATACTTTCACTGCAACGTGTAGCCTGTAGTGTACCATAAAATTACAGTAACTTTTTAACAGTGTAACATTTCATGGCATGAAGGACAACATGGTGGAGAGGTCAAGGACAGGATGGATCTTCACAACCATCACAGCAGTAAATAACCCTTCCTGATATTCAAAGAACAATTTGGTAAAAATAGATAAACATATCACCATCACCCCTGACAAAAAAAACACAAGTGTTTTGGGTTTTGTTTACTGTAAGTGGCATACATAATAATGCCACTTACAGTTAACTCTACAGTAAAATGTAAATACATTTCATAAAAATATTAATCATCTAGGTGATAATTATTATAAAATTATTGATAATATAATACTATATTTGAATACAAGAGAAAATAAAGTTTGTGTGTGCCCTGCTTTTGGGGCACCCAGAGGCAGAGCAAACAGAGAAAATGAGAGCACGGTGTTCCCTTTGGCAGAGAATTGCTCCTAGTTTGGGAGGAGCATCTGGACAATGTCGTCCTATGGGCCCCGTAGCTTGGCAACTCTCTCGGCCCTGCAGTGACTATAACAAGGTTCCCCAAACCAACATCAGTGAATAACAGCGTCCAATGCAAATGTCTACAGTATTGGGATAAAAATAGGAAGCAGACCGGAACAGTGGCAACATACTATGAGTATTGATGTGCCGTGCTGTGTGTTTTAGATTGGATACAGCTTGGATCAGACTAAGTGAACAGCACAGCTGTCCCACTCAGGCTTAGCAACAGAAACTATAGGCTGTAGAGGAGACCCTCAGGACAGCTTTGGGAATCCATGGCGAGATATTAAAACAAACGCAATCAGATGTCTTAGCATTAATGGGCTCAGCTTAGATGTGTACTCCATTAAGACAGACATATGTGGCCCCATCTGGCCCTCACTCACCATAGAAGAAGTAAAGCCTTAGCAAATTAAAACACAGAGTGCTTTCAGAAAGTATTCAAACCTCTTGACAAATTCCACATTTTGTTGTGTTACAGCCTGAATTCAAAATTGATTAAATATACTTTTTTCTCACCCATCTACACACAATACCCCATAATGACAAAGTGAAAACGTATTTAGAAATGTTAGCAAATTTATTGAAACTGCAATACATAAATACACTATATATACAAAAGTATGTGGACACCCCTTCAAATTAGTGGATTTGGCTATTTCAGCCACACTGACAGGTGTATAACATTGAGCACACAGCCATGCAATCTCCATACAGAAACATTGGCAGTCGAATAGCCTTACTGAAGAGCTCAGTGACTAACGTGGCACCGTAATAGGATGCGACATTTCCAACAAGTCAGTTCGTCAAATTTCTGCCCTGGTAAAGCTTCCCCGTTCAACTGTTATTGTGAAGTGGAAATGTTTAGGAGCATCAACGACTCATCCGCAACCACACAAGCTCACAGAACGCAACCGCCAAGTGCTGAAGTGCATAGTGCATAAAAATAGTCTGTCCTCAGTGGCAACACTCACTACCGAGTTCCAAACTGCCTCTGGAACATAAGCACAATAACTGTTCGTCGGTAGCTTCATGAAAGGCGTTTCCAATGCCAAGCAGCCGCACACAAGCCTAAGCTCACCATGCGCAATGCCAAGCGTCGGCTGGAGTGGTGTAAAGCTCGCTGTCATTGGACTCTGGAACAGTGGAAAAGTGTTTTCTGGAGCGATGGATGACACTTCACCATCTGGCAGTCCGACGGACGAATCAGGGTTTGACTGATGCAGGAGAACGCTACCTTCCACAATGCATAGTGCCAACTGTAAAGTTTGTTGGAGGAGGAATAATAGGCTGGGGCTGTTTTTCAAGGGAAATGTTAACGCTACAGTGTACAATGACATTATGTGCGTCCAACTTTGTGCCAACAGTTTGGGGAAGGCCCTTTCCTGTTTCTGTCAGGCCCTGATCTGTTTCACCTGTCCTTGTGATTGTCTCCACCCCCTCCAGATGTCACTTATTTTCCCAGTGTATTTATCCCTGTGTTTCCTGTCTCTCTGTGCCAGTTCGTCTTGCATGTTTCCTAGTCAACCAGTGGTTTTCCTGTTCTCCTGTTTCTTGCATTCTCCTTTTTCTAGTCCTCCTGGTTTTGACCCTTGCCTGTTTCTGGACTTTGTACCTGCATGCCTGACCGTTCTGCCTGCCTTGACCACGAGCCTGTCTGCCACTCTGTACCTCCTGGACTCTGATCTGGTTTTGACCTTTTTGCCTGTCCACGACCATTCTCTTGCCAACCCCTTTGGATTAATAAACATTGTAAGACTTCAACCATTGTTGGTGAAAAATCCAGCTCTTTGGTAATTTTCCAGTACCCATGTTGGAGAGTCTCCGGTCGCCTAGTAATTTTCCAATGCACATAGTATTTCCTTTGGAAGTAGGAAGAAGAAGCAGTGTAAGGTTAAACATTAGACATATGTAAACAGAATGTAGGTCGAAACCATATGGATGTGCAGGAGTGGTCCAACATAGAGTTAAGCATTAGACAAAAAGAAACATAACTAAGTGGTATCTATGTGAAAAAGTTAAGCTGAGCCAACAAAGAACAGACTGTTTTGAGCCACATTGTCACGTTCGTTGTAATGAGGAGACCAAGGCGCAGCGTGATATGCATACATTCTTCTTTTAATGAAGAACGAACACTAAACAAAGTAACAAACCGAACGTGAAGCTATACAAAACGAGTGCTGACAGGCAACTACACATAGACAAGAACCCATGAAACCAAAAGGGAAAATGTCAACCTAAATAGGATCCCCAATCAGAGACAACGATAAACAGCTGCCTCTGATTGGGAACCAATTCAGGCCACCATAGACCTACAATTACCTAGATATACAAAAATCCCTAGATCTACAAAAACCCTAGACAAGACAAAACAAGCATACCCACCCTCGTCACACCCTGACCTGACCAAAATAATAAAGAAAACATAGATAACTAAGGTCAGGGCGTGACAGTACCCATCCCCCCCCCACCCAAAGGTGCGGACTCCCGACCGCAAACCGGAGGTTCCGGACTGTGGGCCCGTCGTTGGAGGTTCCGGACTGTGGGCCCGTCGTTGGAGGTTCCGGACTGTGGGCCCGTCGTTGGAGGTTCCGGACTGTGGGCCCGTCGTTGGAGGTTCCGGACTGTGGGCCCGTCGTTGGCGGTTCCGGACTGTGGGCACGTCGTTGGCGGTTCTGGACTGGGTACTGTCGCCGGAAGCTCTGGACTGGGTACTGTCGCCGGAAGCTCTGGACTGGGTACTGTCGCCGGAAGCTCTGGACTGGGTACTGTCGCCGGAAGCTCTGGACTGGGTACTGTCGCCGGAAGCTCTGGACTGGGTACTGTCGCCGGAAGCTCTGGACTGGGTACTGTCGCCGGAAGCTCTGGACTGGGTACTGTCGCCGGAAGCTCTGGACTGAGTACTGTCGCCGGAAGCTCTGGACTGCCGAGCCGCACTGAAGGCCTGGTGCGTGGTACCGGCACTGGTGGTACCGGGCTGGGGACACGCACCTCAGGGCTAGTGCGGAGAGGAGGCACAGGACGTACTGGACTGTGGAGGCGCACTGGAGATCTGCAGCGTAGAGCTGGCACAATGCGTCCTGGCTGGATTCTCACTTGAGCCCGGCAAGTGCGGGGCGCTAGCACAGGACGCACTGGGCTATGCAGACGCACCTTAGACACAGTACGCAGAGCCGGCGCAGGATATCCTGGGCCAAGGAGGTATACTGGAGACCAGGAGCACTGAGCCGGCACCATCCGTCTTGGCTGGAGGCCCATTCTAGCCTGGTAACTGCGAGGAGCTGGAATAGAGTGCACTGGGCTAAGAATGCGAACTGGAGACACAGTGCGCATCTCTGCATAACACAGTGCCTGACCAGTCACACGGTCCCCACAGTAAGCACGAGGAGTTGGCTCAGGTCTCCAACCTGACTCAGCCAATCTCCTCGTGTGCCCCAAAACATATTTTTATTGGGGCTGCCTCTCGGGCCTCCGTGCTAGCCGTGTCCCCTCGTATCTACGCCGTTCCTCCTGCGCTGTTTCTACCTGCTTCCATGGCAGAGTGTTGTCCCCTGCCATTACCTCCTCCCAGGTCCAGGATGTCCTCCACTCATCTTTATCCCGGGTCCATGATGTCCGCTCCTCATTCACACGCTGCTTGGTCCTTTTATGGTGGGTTCTTCTGTCATGTTCGTTGTAATGAGGAGACCAAGGCGCAGCGTGATATACATACATTCTTCTTTTAATGAAGAACGAACACTGAACAAACTAACAAAGTAACAAAACGAACGTGAAGCTATACAAAACGAGTGCTGACAGGCAACTACACATAGACAAGAAACCACGAAACCAAAAGGGAAAATGGCAACCTAAATAGTATCCCCAATCAGAGACAACGGTAAACAGCTGCCTCTGATTGGGAACCAATTCAGGCCACCATAGACCTACAATTACCTAGACTTACAAAAAACCCTGGATCTACAAAAACCCTAGACAAGACAAAACAAGCATACCCACCCTCGTCACACCCTGACCAAAATAATAAAGAAAACATAGATAACTAAGGTCAGGCCGTGACACACATAGAATATGGTCAAGGCAACCACAGGGTACATGGGTTAATCATTTCCAAGTGACACAGACCTGAACTGGTGTGGACATGGTTGTGTTCATTAAAATCTTTTGGGAATGTACTTATAATGGGAACATATGTAAAAAATGTATTATTTTTTTATACTGGACCTGTGGTTGCACCACCAATATAATCTAAACCGAGCCAGATGTGGGCGTACACAAGCCAGAATTAAGTCATAAAGATAATGGTGGCGCATGGCCAAGATGAGTTAATCATTTACATAGAAAGGAGAGAACATGTCTGGTGGAAATGTATAAAATAGATATTTTGAATAAGAAGAGTCAGTCATTCGATGGAATTGCTCAGCTTCTGTTACTCTTGTAATAACGTATTTTTGAATTCACAAGTTCCGGTATCTGAGAAATATTTGATTCAATATTTCCACAACACCATCTGCCTCCTGTGTGGGGTCTCACCTTTTGCCTTGATATTACAAACTGGCCATGACAGACCCAGCAGACTTGGACCAGCTCCGCCAAGCTGTCTCCCTGCAGGGAGCCACCTATGGGAAACATGAGGAGTTGTTACAGGGCCTTTTGGAAGGGCTCAGTTCCTTAACGGAACGCCACAACCATGGGTTAAAGGCTATTATGGAGCAAATCAGGGAGTTAGCTCAGAGACTGTCTGCCACCTCTGAAAAACCACAATCACCCAGTAATTTTTTCCCTATCTGTGGTGAGTTGGTACAGCCTATCCCGACTCCCCGTGAACCCCGCTTACCTCCTCCAGAGTGATATTCGGGGAATCCTGGTACCTGACAGGGTTTTCTTTCGCTATGCTCGCTTATTTTTGAGCTACAGCCATCTTTGTTTTCTTCAGACCTATCGAAGATGGCGTATATAATTACGCTAATGTCGGATAGGGCACTCTCCTGGGCTACGGCAGTTTGGAAACAACAATCTGCCATTTGTGGTCATTTGGAGGAATTCATGGCAGCGGTGAGAAAAGTTTGAGTCTCCGGTATCCGGTAGAAAGGCGGCCAGCAAACTACTTGATTTACGCCAAAACTCTCGTAGTGTGGAAAACTATGCGGTGGACTTTCGCATGTTGGCCGCCGAGAGTGCCTGGAATCCGGAGTTTCTTCTCGATACTTTTCTGCGCGGATTATCTGAGGAGGTTAACTTCTTTATGATAGGGGGCAGCATTTTCACTTTTGGATGAATTGCGTGCCCATAGTGAACTGCCTCCTACTCTGTCCCAGATGCTAATATATGCATTTTATTATTAATATTGGATATAAAATGCTCAGCCCCCTCCTGAAGTTTCTAAAACTGTTTGAATGATGTCTGTGAGTATAACAGAACTCATATGGCATGCAAAAACCTGAGAAAAAATCCAAACAGGAAGTGAGAATTCTGAGACTGGGCAATGTTCAACTCATCGCCGATTCAATTCCCTGTAAGATATGGATCTGTTTGCACTTCCTACGCCTTCCACTAGATGTCAACAGTATGTAGAACGCTCCGGTTGGAACATTATTAGATATATATGATAACAACATCCTGAAGATTGATTCTCTACTTAGTTTGACCAGTTTACTCGAACTGTTATATAACTTTTTGTCCGAGTTCGCCTGCATTTGCGTGAGCGTTTGGACATGTACACTAAACATGCTAGCAAAAGTAGCTACTTAGACATAAGTAATGGACATTATCGAACAAAACAACAATTTATTGTGGAACTAGGATTCCTGGGAGTGCATTCTGATGAAGATCATCAAAAGTAAGGGAATATTTATGATGTAATTTCGTATTTCTGTTGACTCCAACATGGCGGAGAAATGATATGTTTGAGCGCCGTCTCAGATTACTGCATGGTGTGCTTTTTACGTAAAGTTTTTTTGAAATCTGACACAGCGGTTGCATTAAGAACAAGTGTATCTTTAATTATATGTAAAACATGTATCTTTCATCAAAGTTTATGATGAGTATTTCTGTTATTTGACGTGGCTCTCTGCAATTTCTCCGGATATTTGGGAGGCATTTCTGAACATTGCGCCAATGTAAACCGAGATTTGTGGATATAAATATGCACATTATCGAACAAAACATAAATGTATTGTGTAACATGATGTCCTATGAGTGTCATCTGATGAAGATCATCAAAGGTTAGTGATTCATTTTATCTCTATTTCTGCTTTTTGTGACTACTATCTTTTGCTGGGAAAATGGCTGTGTTTTTCTGTGGCTATGTACTGAGCTAACAATCGTTTGGTGTGCTTTCGCCATAAATCCTTTTTGAAATCAGACATGTTGGCTGGATTCACAACGTGTAGCTTTAATTTGGTGTCTTTCATGTGTGATTTCATGAAAGATTGATTTTTAAAGTAATATATTGGAATTTGGCGCGCTACATTTTTTCTGGATTTTGGCCAAGTGGGACGCTACCGTCCCACATATCCCAGAGATGTTAAAGGATGAGCTAGCTGCTCGGGAACTGCCGGTGGACCTCGACTCTCTTATCGCCTTAACCATTAAAATTGATGGACGCCCAAGGGAACACGAGTGAGAGGTCTGGTCTCGGGCACACTCGTGCACCCGATATAGTGCGTTCACCTCCTATGGAATCCGGAGGTTTCCCAAGGCAGCTCTTCCGAAAGGAGTCAATGCCACCTGAGCTGTCTCTGAATCTACGACGGGTGAGTTGGATACTCCTGAGCCTATGCAGTTGGGAAGAACTAGGCTATCAGTTTGGGAGCGCTTACGTAGGATGAATAATAACTGTTGTCTGTACAGTGGAGGGGCAGGACATTTTATAGCTACCTGCCCTATTAGGAAACCCTTGTCTCTAGTGGGTACCAGTACAATGGTGAGTCAGACTGGGAGTTCCCTAATTCCCATCACCCGCACATCCCTTTTTGCGCTTGTGCTGTGGGGAGACCAATCTAAGTCTCTCCGAGTGCTCATTGACTGGGGCTGATGAATTGATGAATGTCTTATGGATGCCACGATAGCTTCGGAGTTTGGTATTCCCACTCAGCCTCTCTCTGTTCCCAAGGATACTAGGGCACTGGACGGCCGCTCTATAGGGGAAGTCACCCATATTCCTGTGCTCGTTCAATTACGGGTTTCTGGTAACCACAGTGAGACCGTACAGTTCCTCCTCATTGCATCTCCCCATGTCGTGTTGTGATTTTCCTGGCTACAAAAACCCAATCCTGTGATTGACTGGACCACATGCTCCATCCTGGGTTGGAGTCCTTTTTTGCCATTCCCACTGCCTTCAAGCTGCACAGCCTTCCCCAAGTTGTCCTCCTCAGGATGTTAGCAAGACTGTGGACGTCTCTGCTATTCCTACTGAATGCCATGACCTCCTGGAAGTGTTCAGTGAGGCACGTGCTACTTCCCTTCCCCCACACCGTCCTTATGATTGTGTCAACGTGTCAGATTTCAAAAAGGGTTTACGGCGAATGGCAAACCATGCGATTATCTGAGGATAGCACCCCACCAAACAAACACATGACATTCATATTTCAACCCGCCAGGCGCGACACAAAACGCAGAAATAACGATATAATTCATGCCTTACCTTTGAAGATCTTCTTCTGTTGGCACTCCAATATGTCCCATAAACATCACAAATGGTCCTTTTATTCGACTAATTCCGTCGTTATATCTCCAAACTGTCAATTTATTTGGCGCGTTTGATCCAGAAAAACACTGGTTCCAACTCACGCAACATGACTACAAAATATCTAATAAGTTACCTGTAAACTTGTTCCAAACATTTCAAACAACTTTCCTAATACAACTTTAGGTACTTTGTTTGGTGATAAAAACCTAAAGCTAGCATTCCATAGACAAGATGTGGTGTGTGTGTGTACAGAGATAGCCTGGAAGAGTTTAGAACAATCCCTTATTGTTCTAATCATCCTGGCATCTGGGAAACTAAGCCGGGGTTTGCGGTGCACCAAAAGCCAGGTTAAAACAGCACCCGGTTTAGATGACCACAGGATGAACCCAGGATGGCTTGTGGTGCACCCCAATCTATATTTGGTATTTTATTAGGATCCCCATTAGCTGTACAAAAGCAGCAGCTACTATTCCTGGGTTCCACACAAAACATGAAACATAATACAGAATTACATAATACAGAACATCATTAGACAAGAACAGCTCAAGGACAGAACTACATACATTTTGAAAAAGGCACACGTAGCCTACATATCCTACCCATCAAATCACATTTATCATCCAAGATGGCGTAGCAGTCAGACATCTTTGTCTTGTCTCGTCCCATGTATATATATTTTTATATATTTTTCTTCGCATTCTTTTTTATATTTTTCCTAAACCTCAACTTCAAAATACTCTCCTGCAACCCGCCTCACCCAATATGGTGTGGATCTGTTTTTTTCTAAAGTATTTCTATTTACCTCCGAACTGGAATACCTCAACTGAAGCTAGCTAGCTAACGGCTATCAGTCAGTTATCACTGCTAGCGGTCATCAGCTAACCTTTAGCTCGGAAAGCTCCAGTTCGTACAACGCGTTTCAAACCAGAGCATACTGGACCTATTTTTCTCTCCATATCCCGGATTCCTACTGCAAACTCTGAACCCTTTCATCTGGATCATGGCAGCTAGCTAACCGCAACCCGGGTTGACTACTCCTGGTTAACGTTTCCGTCCCGGAGCAAGCACCAACTAGCCTATGCTAGACCCATCTCCCGGCTAGGGCTCCTGGGTTACTCCTGAAGCCCACTCCTCGGCTACAATATCCGAACCCCTTTTACTGCTGGTATGGGGCACGGAACCCCGCCAATCCTTCACGACTGGAATACCGACATAATCTGCCCGAGGATCCCAACAGGCCCATTCTGCTAACCGCGGCCTGCTAGCTATCTATAGCATATTAGACTGTTAGCTGACCCGCCGGCCAGTTTCTTGGACCACTATACCCATTTTGCCAATTGGACTTGGACCCCTCTGCTACATGGAACCCTAATTATTCCACGACTGGTCTATCGACGACACCACACGAGGTGGCAAAACCAGACTTCCCCCCCCCCCCCCACTCTTATTTCACTGTAGAGCCTCTAGCCCTGCTCAATATGCATTAACCAACCATGTTGTTCCACCTCCCACATATGCGATGACACTACCTGGTTTAAACGTCTCTAGTGACTATATCTCTCTCTTCATTACTCAATGACTAGGTTTACCGCCAATGTACTCTGTTCCTACCATACCTTTGTCTGTACATTATGCCTTGAATCTATGCTATCGTGCCCAGAAACCTCCTCCCTTTACTCTCTGTTCCGAACGTGCTAGACGGCCAGTTCTTATAGCCTTTAGCCGTACCCTTATCCTACTTCTCCTCTGTTCTTCTGGTGATGTAGAGGTTAATCCAGGACCTGCAGTGCCAAGCTCCACTCCTACTCCCCAGTTGCTCTCATTTGTTGACTTCTGTAACCGTAAAAGCCTTGGTTTCATGCGTGTTAAGTTAAGGATGGAAATTTCAGGGTTTTTGGTGGTTTACCTAAGCCAGGATTCAGACACGGCTAAGACATCCGGGTTGGCAGAATGTGCTAAAGCAGTGAATAAAGCAAACTCAGGGAGGAGGCTTCTAATCTATAACATTTTCCGCCAAGATAGAACTGCCAAAGGGGGCGGTGTTGCAATCTACTGCAGAGATAGCCCACAGAGTTCTATCTTACTATCCAGGTCTGTACCAAAACAATTCAAGCTTCTACTTCTAAAAATTCACCTTTCCAGAAACAAGTCTCTCACTGTTGCCGCTTGCTATAGACCACCCTCTGCCCTGGACACCATATGTGAATTGATTGCCCCCCATCTATCTTCTGAGCTCGTGCTGCTAGGTGACGTAAACTGGGACATGCTTAAGACCCCGGCCATCCTACAATCTAAGCTTGATGCCCTCAATCTCACACAAATTATCAATGAACCTACCAGGTACAACCCCAAACCCGTAAACACAGGCACCCTCATAGATATCATCCTAACTAACTCGCCCTACAAATACACCTCTGCTGTTTTCAACCAAGATCTCAGCGATCACTGCCTCATTGCCTGCATCCGTAATGGGTCTGCGGTCAAACGACCACCCCTCATCACTGTCAAACGCTCCCTAAAACACTTCTGCGAACAGGCATTTCTAATTGACCTGCCCCGGGTTATCCTGGAATGACATTGACCTCATCCCATCAGTAGAGGATGCCTGGTTATTCTTTAAAAAGTGCCTTCCTCACCGTCTTAAATAAGCATGCTCCGTTCAAAAAATGTAGAACTAGGAACAGATATAGCCCTTGGTTCACTCCAGACCTGTCTGCCCTTGACCAGTACAAAAACAACCTGTGGCGTTCTGCATTTGCATCGAATAGCCCCCATGATATGCAACTTTTCAGGGAGGTTAGGAACCAATATACACAGGCAGTTAGGAAAGCTAAGGCTAGCTTTTTCAAACAGAAATGTGCTTCCTGTTGTAACGGCTGTCGTAGTCGTTCTCCTCCTCAGACGAGGAGGAGCATGGATCGGACCAAGATGCGGATTGGTAAGTATTCATATTTTAATGGGAAAACAACAAACACTACAAAATACAACAACCAACAAACGTGACTAACCTGAAACAGTCCTGTGTGGCCCAAACACTGACACAGGAACAAACACCCACAAAACACAGGTGAAACCCAGGCTGCCTAAGTATGATTCTCAATCAGGGACAACGATTGACAGCTGTCTCTGATTGAGAATCATACCAGGCCGAACACAAAATCCCAACATAGAAAATCAAACCTAGACCAACCCACCCAACTCACGCCCTGACCAACTAAAACAAATACAAAACAAAGGAAAACAGGTCAGGAACGTGACCTGTAGCACAAGCTCAAAGTTCTGGGACACTGTAAAGTCCATGGAGAATAAGAGCACCTCCTCCCAGCTGCCCACGGCACTGAGGCTAGGAAACACTGTCACTACCGATAAATCAATAAGCATTTTTCTACGGCTGGCCATGCTTTCCACCTGGCTAACCCTACGCCGGTCAACAGCCCTGTGCTCCCCACAGCAACTCGCTCAAACCTCCCCCACTTCTCCTTCACCCAAAGCCAGATAGCTGATGTTCTGAAAGAGCTGCAAAATCTGGACCCCTACAAATCAGCCGAGCTAGAAAATCTGGACCCTCTCTTTCTAAAATGATCTGCCGAAATTATTGCAACCCCTATTACTAGCCTGTTCTGCCTGCGGCTATGGAACCCTGACCTGTTCACCGGACGTGCTACCTGTCCCAGACCTGCTGTTTTCAACTCTCTAGAGACAGCAGGAGCCGTAGAGATACTCTTAATGATCGGCTGTGAAAAGTCAACTGACATTTACTCCTAAGGTGCTGACTTGCTGCACCCTCGACAACTACTGTGATTATTATTATTTGACCATGCTGGTCATTTATGAACATTTGAACATCTTGGCCATGTTCTGTTATAATCTCCACCCGGCTGAGCCAGAAGAGGACTGGCCACCCCTCATAGCCTGATTCCTCTCTAGGTTTCTTCCTAGGTTTTGGCCTTTCTAGGGAGTTTTTCCTAGCCACCGTGCTTCTACACTTGCATTGCTTGCTGTTTGGAGTTTTAGGCTGGGTTTCTGTACAGCACTTTGAGATATCAGCTGATGTAAGTAGGGCTATATAAATACATTTGATTTGATTTGATTCAACTTCTCTTTCGTATCGTCTGAGATTCCCATAGATTGGAAAGCTGCCGCGGTAATTCCCCTCTTCTAAGGGGGAGACACTCTAGACCCAAACTGCTACAGACCTATATCTATTCTACCCTGCCTTTCTAAGGTCTTTGAAAGCCAAATTAACAAACAGATTACCGACCATTTAGAATCTCACCGTACCTTCTCCGCTATGCAATCTGGTTACAGAGCTGGTCATGTGTGCACCTCAGCCACGCTCTAGGTGCTAAACGATATCATAACCGCCATCGATAAGAGACATTACTGTGCAGCCGTATTCATCAACCTGGCTAAGGCTTTCGACTCTGTCAATCATAACATTCTTATTGGCAGACTCAACAGCCTTGGTTTCTCAAATGATTGCCTCGCTTGGTTCACCAACTACTTCTCCAATAGAGTTCAGTATGTCAAATCGGAGGGCCTGTTGTCTGGACCTCTGGTAGTCTCTATGGGGGTGCCACAGGGTTCAATTCTCGGGCCGACTCTTCTCTGTATAAATCAATGATGTTGCTCTCGCTGCTGGTGATTCTTTGATCCACCTCAAGGCAGACGACACCATTCTGTATACCTCTGGCCCTTCGTTGGACAACTAACCTCCAGATGAGCTTCAATGCCATAAAACTCCCCTTCCGTGGCCTCCAACTGCTCTTAAATGCAAGTAAAACTAAATGCATGCTCTTCAACTGATCGCTGCCCGCACCTGCTCGCCCATCCAGCATCACTACTCTGGACGGTTCTGACTTAGAATATGTGGACAACCTAGGTAGTGGAAGGTAGTCGTCGTGGAAACATATGTCTCCAAATCCCTGCGTCAGGGATACATTCCGTCCTCCACTTCACCCGCCTCCGAGTTTATTTTTTGTGAAGAAGGAGGGAGGTCTGCACCCGTGTATTGACAATCGGGGTCTGAACCAGATCACTGTGAGGTATAGTTACCCGCTACCGCTCATAGCCACAGCGATTGAGTCAATGCATGTGGCGCGCTTCTAGTTCTCAGGAGCGCTTACAACCTGGTGCGTATCCGGGAGGGAGACGAGTGGAACACGTACCACCTCAGGGCACTATGAGTACCTCGTCATGCCGTATGAGTTGATGAATGCGCCATCAGTCTTCCAAGCCTTTGAGGATGAGATTTTCAGGGACCTGCACGGGCAGGGTGTAGTGGTGTATATTGATGACATTCTGATATACTCCGCTACACGCGCCGAGCATGTGTCCCTGCTGCGCAGGGTGCTTGGTTGCCTGTTGGAGCATGACCTGTACGTCAAGGCTGAGAAATGCCTGTTCTTCCAGCAGTCCGTCTCCTTCCTAGGGTATGGCATTTTCACCTCAGGGGTGGAGATGGAGACTCCGCATTTCAGCCGTGCGTAATTGGCCGACTCCCACCACGGTAAAGGAGGTGCAGCGGTTCTTAGGGTTTGCCAACTACTACCGGAGGTTTATCCGGGTTTTTGGTCAGGTAGCGGCTCCCATTACCTCACTGCTGAAGGGGGGCCCGGTGCGTTTGCAGTGGTCAGCTGAGGCGGACAGGGCTTTTAGTCACCTGAGGGCTCTGTTTACCTCAGCTCCTGTGCTGGCCAATCCGGATCCCTCTTTGGCGTTTATAGTGGAGATGGATGCGTCCGAGGCTGGGATAGGAGCTGTGCTCTCTCAGCGCTCGGGTAAGCCTCCAAAGCTTCGCCCCTGTGCCTTCTTCTCGAAGAAGCTCAGCCAGGCGGAGCGAAACTATGACGTGGGGGACCGGGAGCTGTTGTCTGTCGTCAAGGCCTTGAAGGCGTGGAGACATTGGCTTGAGGGGGCTAAACACCCTTTTCTCATCTGGACTGACCACCGCAATCTGGAGTACATCCGGGCAGCGAGGAGACTGAACCCTCGCCAGGCAAGGTGGGCCATGTTTTTCACCTGTTTTGTGTTTACCCTGTCCTACAGACCAGGCTCCCAGAACGTGAACGCAGACGCATTGTCCCGGCTGTATAACACAGAGGAGCGGCCCATGGATCCCATTCCCATACTCCCCGCCTCCTGCCTGGTGGCGCCGGTGGTGTGGGAGCTGGACACGGACATTGAGCAGGCGTTACGTGCAGAGTCCGCCGCCGTCCAGTGTTCCGCTGGGCGTCTGTACGTCCCATCTGCTGTTCGTTACCGGTTGATCTATTGGACCCACATGTCACCCTCCTCTGGTCTTCCTGGGATCGGTCGAACAGTGCGCTGTTTGAGCGGGAGGTACTGGTGGCCTACCTTGGCTAAGGACGTGAGGGTTTATGTTTCCTTCTGCTCGGTGTGCGCCCAGTGTAAGGCTCCTAGACAATTGCCCAGAGGGAAGCTACACCCCTTACCCGTTCCACAATGGCCTTGGTCGCACCTGTCGGTGGATTTTCTTACCAATCTTCTCCCTCTGCCCGGTCTCCCTACGGCCCTACAGACTGCGGAGGCCCTGTTTACGCACGTCTTCCGGCACTACGGGGTGCTTGAGGATATAGTGTCTGATCGAGGTCCCCAGTTCACGTCTAGGGTCTGGAAGGTATTCATGGAACGTCTGGGGGTCTCGATTATCCTTAGTTCAGGGTTTCACCCCGAGAGTAATGGGCAGGTGGAGAGAGTAAACCAGGATGTGGGCAGATTTCTGCAGTCCTATTGCCAGGACCGGCCGGGGGAGTGGGCGGCATTCGTGCCCTGGGCCGAGATGGCACAGAACTCGCTTCGCCACTCCTCCACTAACCTCTCTCCCTTCCAGTGCGTACTGGGGTACCAGCCGGTTCTGGCACCTTGGCATCAGAATCAGACCGAGGTTCCTGCGGTGTACGACTGGTTCAGGCGCGCGGAGGAGACATGGGAAGCTGTCCATGTTCCCCTTCAGTGGGACGTGTTGCGCCAAATGGAGAACGCAGATTGCCACCGCAGTGAGGCCCCGGTGTTCGCACTGGGGGACTGGATCTGGATCTCAACCCGAAACCTGCCCCTCCGCCTGCCCTCCCAGAAGCTGGGTCTGCGGATTGTGGGACCATTTAAATTCTTATGGCTGCGATCCCGTTAACGGGATTGATATGACAACAGCCAGTGAAAGTGCAGGGCGCCAAATTCAAACAACAGAAATCTCATAATTAAAATTCCTCAAACATACATGTATCTTATACCATTTTAAAGGTAATTGTGTTGTTAAGCCCACCAAAGTGTCCGATTTCAAATAGGCTTTACAGCGAAAGCACCACAAACCATTATGTTAGGTCACCGCAAAATCACAAAAAAACACAGCCATTTTTCCAGCCAAAGACAGGAGTCACAAAAAGCACAAATAGAGATAAAATGAATCACTAACCTTTGATGACACTCATAGGACTTCATGTTACACAATACATATGTTTTGTTCGATAAAGTTAATATTTATATCCAAAAACCTCAGTTTACATTGGCGCCATGTTCAGAAATGCCTCCAAAATATCCGGAGAAATTGCAGAGAGCCACGTCAAATAACATAAATACTCATCATAAACTTTGATGAAAGATACATGTTTTATATAAAATTAAAGATACACTTGTTCTTAATGCAACCGCTGTGTCAGATTTCAAAAAGCTTTACGGCAAAAGCACAATATTCAATAATCTGAGAACAGCGTTCAGCCACAAAAGCAAGCCATACAGTTACCCGCCAAATTGTGTAGTCAACAAAACTCATAAAAAGCATTATAAATCTTCACATACCTTTGCTGATCTTCGTCGGAATGCACTCCCAGGACTCCCACTTCCACAAGAAATGTTAGTTTTGTTCGGTAATGTCCATCATTTATGTCCAAATAGCTATTTTTGTTAGCGTGTTTGGTAAACAAATCCAAAGTCGGGAAGCGCATTCTCTAAAAGCAGACGAAATGTCAAAAAGTTCCGTAACAGTCAGTAGAAACATGTCAAACGATGTATTGAATCAATCTTTAGAATGTTTTTAACATAAATCTTAAATAACGTTCCAACCGGAGAATTACATTGACTTCAGATGTGCGATGGAACAGAGCTCCCTCTCATGTGAACGCGCATGGTCAGGTCATGGTAGACCTGACTAATTCCTGTCTCCTTCGGCCCCACTTCACAGTAGAGGCATCAGACAAGTTCTACAGACTGTTGACATCTAGTGGAAGCTGTAGGAATTGCAAACAGATCCATATCCCACTGTGTGTTCAATATGGGCTGGGTTGAAAATCGACCAACCTCAGAATTCCCACTTCCTGTTTGGATTTCTTCTCAGGTTTTTGCCTGCCATATGAGTTCTCTTATACTCACAGACATCATTCAAACAGATTTAGAAACTTCAGAGTGTTTTCTATCCAATACTGATAATAATATGCATATATTAGCAACTGGCACTGAGGAGCAGGCAGTTTACTATGGGCACCTCTGGGCACCTTTCATCCAAGCTACTCAATACTGCCCCTGCAGCCAAAAGTTTTAACCCCCTGTTTCCCCCATGTCGTTGTCCGATATTGTTTTATTGTAAGTGCTTGTGCACGTTATGTCTGGTGTGCGAAGGGGTTTTGTCCCATGGTATATATTGTTTTTGTTCACTGTGATTTTTATTATTAAACTGCGCCGTTGTAACCCAGTCTTTCCTCTCCTGCGCCTGATTTCTCTGCCGCCAGTACGCTCGCCTCACATGGCTACTTTGAAGAATCTAAAATAGAAAACATAGTTTGATTTGTTTAACACTTTTTTGGTTACTACATGATTCCATATGTGTTATTTCATAGTTTTGATGTCTTCCCTAGTATTCTACAACATAGAAAATAGTACAGATAAAGAAAAACCCTTGAATAAGTAGGTGTGTCCAAAATTTGACTGGTAGTGTATATGAATACGGATTTCCCATTCCCACGAAATGGACATGCTGAAATGAACACTTAAGAGTGAGGGATAGGATACACTACGAGTAAATGCCCATTGCCAATATATTGCTAATGGACAGTGTCCATTACACATGTGATATATTACCAGTGTCAATATTTTATACTGCAATTGGACAGTGTCCATTGCCAATATATTTGAATAGGGATTTACAATGAAATGGACAGACTGAAAGTCTCAACGTCAACAGTGAAGAGGCAACTCTGGCATTATAGGCAGAGTTGCAAAGAAAAAGCAATTTCTGTGTTAACCTATCAAGATACACTTTTTCCAATGCAAGAACTGGGTCTTTGAGAAAAGATTTTTGAATTGTTCTGTCAACAATTTGCAAATAACATTTTCTTTCCAGCTGTGTCATGGTGTTTTAAGGAGAGAATTAATTCTGAAACAATAAGTTCAGTATGAAATCAGTTGCTAATGCTCTTAGTAATAAGAGACACCTTTCTGTTCTGCAATTAGCAAGCTTCTTAACCCAACACCATCCCTACAATCTATGTCAACTATTTGAAATATGCTGACAGTTCACAGCATAATATCTCCTGGGATTTAATGGAACTGTCACAAATCGTGTGTATAGGTGGCAGGGAAGTCAGGCGCAGGAGAATTAAACTTGGTAAAATGGAGTAATTTAATAAAACAAAACTCCAAAACCATAAATACAAATGAAACAAATTGGGCACGAATTGGGTCGCGCACCAAATACAAACACGAAACTGAACATAAACAATCTCTGACAAAGACATGATGGGAAAACAGAGGGTTAAATACACAACAGGTAAAGAATGGGATTGAAACAAGGTGTGTAGGAAGACGAGACAAAACAAATGGAAAATGAAAAATGGATCAATGATGGCTAGAAGACCGGTGACGTCGACCGCCGAGCACCACCCGAACAAGGAGACTTCGGCAGAAGTCGTGACAGGAACATTTCTAATCATAGATGCCTTTTAATAGCTCAATACTTTTTATTAATTAGACATCCAGTGTTTTGTCTTAATTGAATGAATTATAGAATGCTAGGGCTGCAAGAAAAGTATCTTGCCACCTTCCCTAAAAAGGTAATCACTTGTGTTAAGTAATACGAATGAGTCATGAGAGAAAGTTTATGTAACAGAAATTGGGATATCACGTTTCAAAACCGCTCTAGATTTGAAATAGTGTCATTATCAAACATGTCACCTCCTTGTTTTCTTTCGATTAAATGACTCGCCTCGCATATGAATGATTGGCATTGACGGAGTAAACATAATCAACTTGCCTTTGAGTCTACGGAACCCGGTAGGAAATATCTTGGGTTCCCGGACTCTTGTAACCAAGCTCACTATCTTAATATTTCTCTTGGTCTTTTTCCCTCCTCTCCAGCTGTCCAGTTTCCTTCTTATATCTTTGGGAAAGGGCCCTGTGGCATGTCAAATAAAGGGCCTTATAAACGACAGCCTGCGAGACAGTTCAAATCATTCACAATTCTGGAGTTTTATTAGCATGCTTCCAGACAGATACGTGGGTGATATGCACCTCATACCGTGACAACGTTATTACAGTGAGGAAAGCTAAGAGACGGCGAGATAGAATTATGCCAAATGTAAAATTCATTTTGATATTTTTGGGGCCTCTGCGGATGACACAGATTCATTATTCCAAAATGCCAATATTATTTCATTGAGGTAATAAAAAAAGGTGACATGTATCATTGTCGCTGGAGTATTTTCATTCTAATGAGCAGGCCTATACGAGCATATGTTGCATGTCATCCATATTAAGATATCAGTTGTCAGTTGCGAGACTAAAACCCCTCAATTGTCAGATGAGACTCTGTGTGTGCTGGCTACACAGTGGTGGTAGTGAGAGAGCAGGCTTGTGTTGCAGCCTGTTGAGTAGCATCTGGGTTGTTAGGCATGTATTGATCGGGTCAGGCTCTCCCCAGATTAACATGAGTACACAAGGTCCACTTCAGTTTATGTCTCAATCAAGACCCAGCAAGAGGGTAGACATGACAGCTGGCACATCACAGATGCAAAGGGATCACGTTAAACAATAGCTGTATCCTGTGTGTGTGTGTGTGTGTGTGTGTGTGTGTGTGTGTGTGTGTGTGTGTGTGTGTGTGTGTGTGTGTGTGTGTGTGTGTGTGTGTGTGTGTGTGTGTGTGTGTGTGTGTGTGTGTGTGTGTGTGTGTGAAAAATATACATAGTGAGAGATAGAAGGAGAGGAGGGTGGGAAAGTGAGTATGTAAACACTAGTTAACACTAGCCAATTTGCTGTGTGCTATAAAAGGGACCCATCGGCAGGCTTCAATACATTTCAAGAACCTTTTATAATTCTGAAGAACCGTAGATGCCATGTCAAGAATCCCACACTTAACTCAAAGGTTCTTTATCGGGCAAGAGTTCTCCAAGGAACCATTTAACCTTTTCCACAAGTACCAACAAACGGGTGTGATCATTCTACAATGGTTCCTACAGAGTACGCTCAAACCGGTGTGATTAGAATGCTTATTTAGAACGTCTAGTTTCGATTGACGCAACAGTCAGCATTTAAGCTAGATAACACTGTTTTTTCACAGAAACATTTTGCACAAGCACAGTCCTTACAAAGTTATGTCCTGAATGTGACCAGTTTCTTTTTGGGGATGCAGTGTTCAGACATTCACAGAAGTTGTGACAGCATCCAAACCAGAAAATGTCCAAAACGGAAAATGTAGGCTACATTAGTCCTAGCGCTAACTGAGGAAAGATTAACATAACACAAGCGGTCATATTTAGATAACTCTCGGCTGACAGAAACCCCAATCTGAATTAGCTAATCGTAATTACTATTTATATTTCATCACATCACAGGTGAGCTCACCATTGATCTAAATAATTGAGTAAAACACTTTCTAGGAATCTAAAGTAATCCGAAGATGGGTAGTTTGTGTGCCCCGCCATGTTTGTTTTTTCATGTCAAACAAAGAAAAGAGGAGACAAGATGAGTTTGGTCTGTTTGCAGTATGCATGTTGAAGGTGGTGTGTCGTCTACGATCATTCACTTCCCTTCATTCACTTCCGGAATTTTAACCTTTACCTCATTATCAGGGCTCCCGAGTGGCGCAGCAGTCTAAGGCACTGCATCTCAGTGCTAGAAGCGTCACTACCGACACCCTTGTTCGAATCCAGGCTGTATCACAACTGGCCGTGATTGGGAGTCCAATAGGGCGGCGCACAATTGGACCCAGCATCCTCCGGGTTTGGCCGGTGTATGACGTCATTGCAAATAAGAATTTGTTCTTAACTGACTTGCCCAGTTAAATTAAGGTTACATTATAACATCTTTGGTCTGACAGAAGTTTAGATGACACCCAGAATGCATTGCATAATGTCATCAAACATGGCGCCACCTATAGCTGGCAAAAAGCTTAGCATTAGCTCATTATAATCAGTACAATCTTCCAAAAATATTTTTACACAGATCATAGGTGTCCATTATTACAATCTATTTCCATAATCGGAATGCATTATGTCAACGTGAATAAACTGTAAATACATTATGCTCCATACATACGTACATATACATACATATACATACATACTGTATGCTACAGTAGAAACGACAACACGATATACAGAAAATAAGACACTTACTGTGATAAGAACGCACACATGTCCAAAGTTATAATTTGTAAGGAAAATAACAAGGAAGGCAATGCGAGCGACAGCCAGAGAATTTGCCAATTCGTGCAAGACTGCGCAAATGTCTGCATACTTGATCTGCGGAAACATTGGTGAAGCGTGTGGACCGGCTCAGTAAAGCCTCAAACATAAATTGTCCGCAACGCTGAAATGGGCTACTTCTATGTGAATTAATGAGAGGCGGAACACACCTCAACTCAAACTGTTAGAACTTGTTAGAAAATAATTTGAAATTGACAAGTTGAAACATAGCCTATAGAAAATTAGGAGGCAGCGTGTGTTAACTGTCCTATTGCGTAAAAATCACATTGCATTCTGACAACATGACCGGTAGAGATATTTGGAACTCACATGTGAAAAAGTTAATAACCTTAATTATTTTCAGTGTAGCATCACTGATACTAGAAGACCAGGGAACCACACTGGGGCCCAGCAACATCCTAGGGTAACACTTTATTTTAAGGGGTCCATAATAAACCATCTGTAAGGCATTTGCAAACCCTTTGCTCACCATTTATTACTCATAACTCCCACATTTGTAAATGATAAGCTAGTTATTCACACATGTATATATACACTGAGTATACCAAACATTAGGAACACCTTCCTAATATTGAGTTGCACCCCCTCAATGCTTAAAAACGTTATTTAACCTCACTCCTCCCTTTCATCTACACTGATGGAAGTAGATTCAACAAGTGATATGAATAAGTGATCATAGCTTTTACCTATATTCACCTGGTCAGTCTATGTCATGGAATAATTCATAATACTTTGCACACTCAGTGTATAATACAGCCAATGGCTACATTGAGGAACTGGCAGTCTCTCCCTCTCTCTGTTTTCTTCCATTGAATTAAATATAAAATCTTATGTGTTTGTCATAGTCCCGGCATCGTTCTATCTTATGTGGATGCAGATAGATTTCCAGCATTGTCCTTCATTTAACAGTGCGTACTGTATCTTTCTGCCAAGAAGTTAGGGCCTTTCAGGGAATGAAATAGGCGGGAAATAGGCAGGACTTTTTAATGTAATCCGACACCATTGTCACTGTTACTACACAATACATTTCGCAGTATTAAATCAACACTTAATAGTTCATTTTAACACTTCTTCAGATAACATATGGTTCCACTCTACAGAGTTTAAAAAGTCCTCTTATTATGGTGTTACATTTTGAGTGTTAATGTAACACTTCATAGTTACATTTTGTATACTGTATTACGCTTGCCAGTGTTACTCAAATGTAACACTATAGGGTAATTCATATTTACAGTGTTATTTCTATTCAATATTAGTGTTAATCTAGAGTTAACTCCTATTAGTGTAATGCAAAAACACTATTACAGTAAATAATTTGGGGTGTTGTTTTAACACTATCACATGGGTGGTAATTTGCATATTGTGCATGGTGCCTTTTTTTCTCAAGTGAAAAGTAGAATAACCACTCATGATTTTATTTGTTAGTGACAGAGACATGTTTGCTGAATTATTTATATTTGAAGGTTTGAGACTTTCACCAAATGAGTACTTAGGCTAATGTTACCATACATTTTGTTTACTATGACAATACATTACAAGGCTTTATTTTGATAGACTAGTTTTATCCCAACATAGTGGTGTTAGGAAAATCCTGGTTTACAAATTACAGGCCATCATCAGGTCTGCAAGTCGCATTATGCTGGCTGGTAGTGATGTTACGTTTGATACCGCAGCCCTGAGGCATTTGTCAACATCGCTAAGCAGCTAACTTCGAACCAGTGTGCCGATGCGTGTGTCACTTTATCAGAAGTACATCATCAACGACATCAAAGCTTTGTTTGATCAACGTGCTTTTTCAAACCGTTAGTCCCACAGTTTTCGCTGGTTCCCGTGGTTCCAGTGCTTTCTTCAGTTCCAAACTGCTTTCAAACACAACCTCTACTGTATACCATACTGATATAGGTAGGATTTTGTACATAATATTTCATATGACTATGAGCTTAGCAGGTAGATTAGGGAACTATGGAATATTCAGGAACCTGAGGGATTGAGGTCAAATCCTGTTGAAGACATACTATTTTGAAAATGTTGTATGTGAAACCACACTTTCTGCACTGTTGTTCAAATTTGTATAGTATAAGCTTCTGTCTTAAACATCCTAAATAATTCCATAGATTTCGTTTTTGAAAAATAGTAAACTTGAAGGCAAAAAAGGCTAGGGACTCTGGTAAAGGGGTGCAATAAATCGAACTAATTAGTTTATAAAATTGTACGTTTAATCTTTGTTTAGCATAAGAATAATCAATCAATGTATACTGACCAAACATATAAACGCAACATGCAACAATTTCAAAGATTTTACTGAGTTACAGTTCATATCATGAAATCAGTCAATTGAAATCAATTCATTAGGCCCTAATCTATGGATTTCACATGACTGGGAAGGGGTGCAGCCATGGGTGGGCCTGGGAGGGCATAGGCCCACCCACTTGGCAGGCAGGCCCACCCACTGGGGAACAAGTCCCAGCCAATTAGAATGAGATTTTCCCCACAAAAGGGCTTTAAAACAGACAGAAATACTCCTTAGCACCTCACTAACCCCCCCCCCCTCTCTCTACCAAGCTAGCCTCCGTTCTCTTCTATCTCCCCACAGCTGTGTCCTTGGAAGATAGTAAAAGAACAAGATGGACTGAAGAACTGTGTTCAATCTCAGAGGCTCTTTGTCTTATGCCGTGCGACCAGGTTACTCAGAAGCAAAGATGATTGTAAACAATACAGGTCAATCTGTTCCTCAAGTTTATCTCTATCCCATGTACTTGACTACATGCCTAGACCACCTGCGGGGAGTGAACTTGTAAGAGATTAACCATTCTTTCTCAGAAGCACAGCATTGGCACTAAAGAAATGTATTTACTACTGTTAAACATATTAGTTAACTATTAATATTAAACAACTCAGGTAAATACGTGTGTGTGTGTGCGCGTGTGCGTGCGTGCGTGTGAATGAGAAAGAGAGGAGGGAGAGGTTGTTAAGCCATAATGGCTTGTTTGGAATCATTTATGATCTTTTCAGTCTAGCAATTGTATAGAGGTGCTGTAATGCAATCAGAGAAAGAAAGGGAGAGAGAAAAGGAGCGCAAGGAAGGGAATATGCAATGAGTGAGTGGCAGAGAGAGAGGGAGAACCCTCCATTACAGTGTGTGTGTGTGTGTACACGAGTGTGTTAGTATAATTGTGTGAATGTGTTGGCATTTGTATTGCTATTTACCAGCTGAAAAGGGAAGCTGCTTCCATTCCACATCCCTGGCTTGGGCTCAGCATACAGAAGTAATTGCAACGAAGGGCTATTCCATGCACACAGACTTCTGAGCAATTACTCCCCGGCTGGCCAAATTTCATAATGACTTACATATTGAGTGCGTGTACCTGACTTTATCCCACACATGCTGTTAGCAGAAGACGCAGGAGGACCAGCCTCTTCCAATTGCCATTCATGGTTTTCTACCACTGACTTCTACTTAATTATTTGTCTGAATAAATTACCCATGGACCACAGCAGTGTCAGTGTGCCAACAGAGGGCAAGGGCCGGCAGCTTCAAAGGGGCCTTTGACAGTCCTACGGGCTTCATTCCACTTAATAGGAGTCACATAGTATATACTGTATATGTTCAGTCCTCAGCGCTTAAACAGCACAAGGTTCTCAAGGGTTATCCCTGTTCCTCTCGTGATACGAAGAAGTGACATACATGTTAATTGGCCTGAATGGCCCAGACTTTCCAAATTGAACAAGGAGGGTGTACAACAGGGATACATGTTGGGGCCCGATTTAAATTATTTGCATTTCAGTGGTAACTCTTTCAGAGGTTAATCCCTATAGAGAGATAGTGTTTACCATCTTATCCCATGCTATGCCAGGATAGGTTCTGCTAGTGTTGGGTCATTCCACCAATAGAGTGCCTTTTGGGTAGTGTAATTTGGTTAAAAAACAACTATTTCTTTCAGCTACTATTAACATTCCGTCATAAAGGGCACTTGTTCAACATGTTTTCCCTTCTCAAGAGGTTAAATTAAGAAAAAAATACTAAAATAAGTGCCAATTAAAGAAACAGGGATGACATACAGGTAACAGGGTTGACGTGTTATGCTCGACCCACTCAGTTTTCCACTACAAAACATGAGAACATTTACAGAAAGAGTAGAACCAGCTCACCTGATTTGACTACTGGATGTTCAATGTTTCTTTTGGGAAAAAAATAAGGATAGATTTCACCATATTAAAATGAGAGTTCAGTTCACATAACAGATCTTAAAATGAGGGACAAATGTAAATGAATCACTAGTCACGTGAAATTATTTTGTCAAAGTAACGAGGGCTTTACCAGGATGGTGAAAAGTTATTATTTTGGTTTAAATGGGTTTAAATCTTTGTCCAAAAAAACTTGAGGAGCGACATGTCAAAATGCTGATTTTTGGCACTTCAGCAAGTCTTAATTCATATAAAAAATTTGATTTATAGAATTTTCCATGTCGTCTTTATATACTGTATGTGGTTATATCCAAGTGGTCTATATTTCCATGTGGCACTTCATTTAATATAAAAATCCAATATTGGTGCACAATTTCTACATGGAACAACCATGTTACCTACATGTAGTTTGTCTAAGATTCAATGAAGCAATTGCTTCTTGCCCCACTCTTTTCTAATGCCCCATGTTCAACTGTTTTAGCCATTTATGAGTGCTTCCTGTGCTCATGCCTAATAAAAGAGCAAACATTGTGCAGCGGATAATGAGATAATACGTCGTAAAATAATATTGACTTTATGAGGAATTACTTTATTGTATGAAATCAGGGCATAGTGTCTCAGGGAGAGGTAATGGGGAGAAGAGAAATATGTAAACGTGAATACTTTTCGATTGAGAAAGCAATTAAAAGCCTCTGAACCTGTAAAGCAGTTTAAATTATCCACCTTTGCTATCACTGGGATTGTATTTCAAATGTTTACACATTCCAAGTCTACTGAGTACTTTTCATTTTAAGAAGTGAAACATATCAGATTAACCTTTACTTCATACCCATCCCGGATCCGGGAGCATCCTCATCAAAAAAGCTGATTAGCATAGCCTAGCCTAACGGGACAGGGATATCATATAATATAATTTCATTAAATCACAAGTCCAATACAGCAAATGAAAGATAAACATCTTGTGAATCCAGCCAACGTTTCCGATTTTTAAAATGTTTTACAGCGAAAACACAATATGTATTTATATTAGCTAACCACAATAGCCAAACACACAACGGCATATTTTCACCATGTTTCCACCGCATAGGTAGCCTTCACAAAACCCACAAATAGAGATAAAATTAATCACTAACCTTTGGACAACTTCATCAGATGACAGTCTTATAACATCATGTTATACAATACATTTATGTTTTGTTCGAAAATGTGCATATTTAGAGCTGCAAACCGTGGTTATACATTGTGAATATGTAGCAACAATTCACCAAAATCTCCGGAGATATTTTGGACAGTCACCTAATCTAATCAAAGAACTCATCATAAACTTTACTAAAAAATACATGTTGTACAGCAAATGAAAGATACACTGGTTCTTAATGCAACCGCTGTGTTAGATTTTTAAAAATAACTTTACTACAACATACAAAATGCATTATTGTGAGACAGCGCTCACATATTCTCCGCCCTGTTAGGGTCAACATATTCCACAGAAATACGAAATATCATAAATTGTGTCTTACTTTTGCTGAGCTTCCATCAGAATGTTGTGCAAGGAGTCCTTGGTCCAGAATAAATCGTTGTTTGGTTTTAGAATGTCCATTTCTTCTGTCGAATTAGCAACCTTGGCTAGCCATGTGGCGCGAACATGCCCATCAAATCTTGGCGCAAAGAACGGAAAATTCCAAAAGTCCCAATAAACGTTGAATAAACTGATAAAACTCGGTTGAAAAATCCTACTTTTTGATGTTTTTCTCATATGTATCAAATAAAATCAGAGCCGGAGCAATTCGCCGTGTATACCGAACGCTCTTCAGAAGACAATGTCGAGGTCCCCCGTGCGCCGTCGACAACAAACAAAATACCAGACCTGCCACTCCAAAAAGCTCTTATTGCCACCTACTCTACTGAAGTGTGGGGCCAGTCACAGCCTACCTACCTACATTAAATTATCTTCATTATTCAG